>NW_026599835.1:0-20964 GCF_029784135.1 Toxorhynchites rutilus septentrionalis
TTTATATAATATATATATATATATATATAATTAATTCTAAAAATAATTATTTAAATTTAATTTAAATAAAAAATTTTAAAAATAAACATTTATAAACTTTATTTTAAATGCCTTTCAAAATTAAATCTTAATCATGTTATTTTTACTTATAATAATAAAAAAAAAAAATAAAAATGAATTGCCTGATAAAAGGATTACCTTGATAGGGTAAATTATAAAAATTTAATATTTTTATTCATTATATTTAATAGAATTAAACTATTTCTAAAAATTTCAAAAATTTTTGTGCATCATACACTAAAATATATTTTTATAATTCAATTATATTTAAAAAGATAAGCTAAATTAAGCTACTGGGCTCATACCCCATTTATAAAGGTTATAATCCTTTTCTTTTTAATTAAAAAATTTTCAAATAATATTTTTATAATAACATTAATTTTTGGAACTTTATTAACAATTTCTTCAAACTCTTGATTAGGAGTTTGAATAGGATTAGAAATTAATTTACTTTCATTTATTCCCCTAATAAATGAAAATAAAAAAAATATATTAATATCCGAAAGAAGTCTAAAATATTTTTTGATTCAAGCTTATGCTTCTTCTATTTTATTATTTTCAATTTTATTATTATTATTATTCAATTTTAACTTAATTATTAAAAATAACGTTATTCATTTAATAATTTATTCAACTTTAGCATTAAAAAGAGGAATTGCCCCCTTCCACTTTTGATTCCCTGAAGTAATAGAAGGATTAAATTGAATTAATAATTTAATTTTAATAACATGACAAAAAATTGCTCCCTTAATAATAATTTCTTATAATTCAAATTATAATTTATTATTCATTTTTATTTTTTTTTCTATAATTATTGGAGCATTAGGAGGATTAAATCAAACCTCCTTACGAAAATTAATAGCATTTTCTTCAATTAATCATTTAAGATGAATATTAATAGCAATAATATATAATGAATATTTATGACTAATATACTTCTTTTTATATTCTTTCCTATCATCTTCTATTATTTTAATTTTCAATAATTTTAAATTATATTATTTTAATCAAATTTATAACTTTTCATTAATAAACCCAATTATTAAATTTATAATTTTCATTAATTTATTATCTTTAGGAGGACTCCCTCCATTTTTAGGATTCTTCCCTAAATGAATAATTATTGAAAATTTAACAAAAATAAATCATTATTTTTTAATATTTATAGCAGTTTGTATGACTTTAATTACATTATTTTATTATTTACGAATATCATATAGAATTTATATATTAAATTTCTATAAAAATTCATGAATTATAAAAAATTTTAATAACAATTCTCTTCTAATTTTATTTATAAATTTTACCTCTATTATAGGATTAATAATAATTTTCTCATTTTATTTAATCTTATAAAGAGTTTAAGTTAATAAAACTATTAGTTTTCAAAGCTAAAAATACTTGTAAAATCTTTTAATTCTTAAACTTTAATAATTATTCCTTATTCCTTCAGAATTGCAATCTAATATCATTATTGACTATAAAGTTTGATTAAAAAGAAAATATTCTTATAAATAAATTTACAATTTATTGCCTAAATTTCAGCCATTCAATCGCGACAATGGCTATTTTCTACAAATCATAAAGATATTGGAACTTTATATTTTATTTTTGGAGCATGAGCAGGGATAATTGGAACATCAATAAGAATTTTAATTCGTTTAGAACTAAGACAACCAGGAATATTTATTGGTAATGATCAAATTTATAATGTAATTGTAACCGCCCATGCATTTGTAATAATTTTTTTCATAGTAATACCTATTATAATCGGAGGATTTGGTAATTGATTAGTACCTTTAATACTAGGAGCTCCTGATATAGCATTTCCACGAATAAATAATATAAGATTTTGACTTCTTCCTCCATCTATTACATTATTACTCTCAAGCAGAATAGTTGAAAATGGGTCAGGAACTGGTTGAACAGTTTATCCCCCTCTTTCATCTAATATTGCTCATAATGGATCATCAGTTGATTTAACAATTTTTTCTCTTCATTTAGCAGGAATTTCTTCAATTTTAGGAGCTATTAATTTTATTACCACTATTATTAACATACGACCTGAAGGAATTTCTTTAGATCGAATACCTTTATTTGTATGATCAGTAATTATTACAGCAATTCTTCTTCTTTTATCTTTACCCGTATTAGCAGGAGCTATTACTATACTTCTTACAGATCGTAATTTAAATACTTCATTTTTCGACCCAATTGGAGGAGGTGATCCAATTCTTTATCAACATTTATTTTGATTTTTTGGACATCCAGAGGTATATATTTTAATTCTTCCAGGATTTGGAATAATTTCTCATATTATTACTCAAGAAAGAGGTAAAAAGGAAACATTTGGGACTTTAGGAATAATTTATGCTATATTAGCTATTGGACTTTTAGGATTTATTGTATGAGCTCATCATATATTTACAGTTGGTATAGATGTTGATACTCGAGCTTACTTTACTTCAGCTACTATAATTATTGCAGTTCCTACAGGAATTAAAATTTTTAGTTGATTAGCTACTCTTCATGGTACTCAATTAAATTATAATCCTACATTATTATGATCATTAGGATTTGTTTTTTTATTTACTGTAGGAGGATTAACAGGTGTAATTTTAGCAAATTCTTCAATTGATATTATTCTTCATGATACTTATTATGTAGTAGCTCATTTTCATTATGTTCTCTCTATAGGAGCAGTATTTGCAATTATAGCAGGATTTATTCATTGATATCCTTTATTAACAGGATTAATTATAAACCCCTTA
Source organism: Toxorhynchites rutilus septentrionalis (assembly GCF_029784135.1). Classification (NCBI taxonomy): domain Eukaryota; kingdom Metazoa; phylum Arthropoda; class Insecta; order Diptera; family Culicidae; genus Toxorhynchites; species Toxorhynchites rutilus. The sequence goes on from NW_026599835.1 coordinate 2,832, forward strand.
TGATTAAAAATTCAATTTATAATTATATTTATTGGAGTAAATTTAACATTTTTTCCTCAACATTTTTTAGGATTAGCAGGTATACCTCGTCGTTATTCAGATTTTCCAGATAGTTATTTAACATGAAATATTATTTCTTCTTTAGGTAGTTCTATCTCATTAATTGCTATCTTATTTTTCCTATTTATTATTTGAGAAAGTATAATTACTAAACGAACTCCTTCATTCCCTATACAACTTTCTTCTTCAATTGAATGATATCATTCTATACCTCCTATAGAACACACATATTCAGAACTTCCTATTTTATCATCAAATTTCTAATATGGCAGAATAGTGCAATGCATATATAAAGATTTTTTCTTTTATTAGAAAATGGCAACATGATCTAATTTAGGATTACAAAATAGAATTTCTCCTTTAATAGAACAATTAAACTTTTTTTCATGATCATACTATTTTAATTTTAATTATAATTACAACATTAATTGCTTATATTATAATTATATTAATTTTTCAATAAATTTACCAATCGATATCTTCTTCATGGTCAAACAATCGAAATATTTGAACAATTTTACCTGCAATTATTCTTATATTTATTGCCTTTCCCTCTCTTCGTCTTTTATATTTAATAGATGAAATTAATAATCCTTTAATTACTCTAAAAACTATTGGACATCAATGATATTGAAGATATGAATATTCAAATTTTACTAATTTAGAATTTGACTCTATATAACTCCTACCAATGAACTTAATATAAATGGATTCCGCCTATTAGATGTAGATTAATCGAATTATTTTACCTTTTAATAATCAAATTCGAATTTTAGTAACAGCCACAGATGTTCTTCATTCATGAACAATTCCAGCCCTAGGTGTAAAAATTGACGCAACTCCAGGACGATTAAATCAAACTAAATTTCTTAATTAATCAACCTGGATTATTTTTTGGGACAATGTTCAGAAATTTGTGGAGCCAAACCATAGCTTTATACCAATTGTTATTGAAAGAATCCCAATAAATTTCTTTATTAAATGAATTTCATCTCAAATCAATTCATTAGATGACTGAAAGCAAGTAATGATCTCTTAAATCATATTATAGTAAATTAGCAATTTACTTCTAATGATATTAATATTTCTCTCAAAAAAAATTAGTTTAATCCAAACCTTAGTTTGTCAAACTAAAAATATTAATAATTTAAATATTTTTTAATTCCTCAAATATCTCCATTAAGAATGATTAACTTTATTCTTTATTTTTTCAATTTACTTTAATAATTTTTAATATTAAAAATTATTATTGCTTTTTTTATTCTTTAAAATTCAACCCCCCCAACTATTAAATATTAAACAATCTAAATTAAATTGAAAATGATAACTAATCTATTTTCAGTATTTGATCCTTCAACAACAATTTTTAATATATCCTTAAATTGAATAAGAACTTTTTTAGGTTTATTAATTATTCCATCTTCTTACTGATTAATCCCTTAATCGATTCCAAATTATTTGAAATAATATTTTATTAACTTTACATAAAGAATTTAAAACTCTTTTAGGTCCAACTAATAATAATAAAAGAACTTTAATATTTATTTCTTTATTTTCTTTAATTATATTTAATAATTTTTTAGGACTTTTTCCTTATATTTTTACAAGAACTAGTCATTTAACATTAACTTTAACCTTAGCTTTTCCTTTATGATTAAGAATTATAATTTATGGATGAACAAATCACACACAACATATATTTGCTCATTTTAGTTCCTCAAGGAACTCCCGCAATCCTAATACCTTTTATAGTATGTATTGAAACAATTAGAAATGTAATTCGTCCAGGAACTTTAGCTATTCGATTAACCGCAAATATAATTGCTGGTCATTTACTTTTAACCCTTTTAGGAAATACTGGGCCTATATCTACATCTTACATTATTGTAAGAATTATTTTAATTGTTCAAATTGCTTTATTATTACTTGAATCAGCAGTCGCTATTATTCAATCTTATGTATTTTCAGTTTTAAGTACTTTAATATTCTAGAGAAGTAAATTAATGTCAACAAAAATAAATCATCCTTTCATTTAGTAGACTATAGTCCATGACCTTTATTAGGAGCAATTAGAGCAATAACAATAACTACAGGATTAGTTCAATGATTCCATCAATATAATAATAATTTATTTATTTTAGGAAATATTATTACCCTATTAATTATATATCAATGATGACGAGATATTTCTCGAGAAAGTACTTTCCAAGGACTTCATACTTTCAATGTAACTTTAGGCCTTCGATGAGGAATAATTCTTTTTATTATCTCCGAAATTTTCTTTTTTATTTCATTTTTTTGAGCATTTTTTCATAGAAGATTATCTCCTACAATTGAACTAGGAATAATATGACCTCCTATTGGAATCCATCCATTTAATCCTTTTCAAATTCCTTTATTAAATACAGCTATTTTATTAGCATCAGGAATTACTGTAACTTGAGCTCATCATAGATTAATAGAAAATAATCATACTCAAACAATTCAAAGATTATTTTTTACAGTACTTTTAGGAATTTATTTCTCAATTTTACAAGGATATGAATATATAGAAGCTCCATTTACTATTGCAGATAATGTTTATGGCTCAACATTTTTCATATCAACAGGATTCCACGGACTTCATGTTTTAATTGGAACTTCTTTTTTATTAATTTGTTTTTTACGTCATATTAATCATCATTTTTCAAAAAATCACCATTTTGGATTTGAAGCAGCAGCATGATATTGACACTTTGTAGATGTAGTTTGATTATTTTTATATATTTCAATTTACTGATGAGGAGGTTAATTTATAAAGTATATGTATGTATAAATGACTTCCAATCATTAGGACTAAATAATTTTAGTATAAATAATTTTAACACTTACTATTATAAGTCTAATTATTTTAACTATTTCTATTATTATAATAATAATAGCAACCTTTTTATCTAAAAAAACCATTACTGATCTAAAAAAACCATTACTGATCGTGAAAAATCTTCCCCTTTTGAATGTGGATTTGACCCTATAAATTATTCTCGTTACCCTTCTCTCTTCGATTTTTCTTAATTGCAATTATTTTCTTAATTTTTGATGTAGAAATTGCTCTTCTTCTCCCAATAATCTTAATTTTTAAATCATCAAATTTAATAATTGAACAATTACTAGCCTTTTCTTTATTTTTATTCTATTAATTGGATTATATCACGAATGAAACCAAGGAGCATTAGAATGAAATAATTAAATCTCAACCAAATATGAAGCGATATATTGCAATTAGTTTCGGCCTAATCTTAGGTGAATTACACCCATATTTTTTAAAAATAAATAAATAGGATAATAGTTAATTATAACATTTAACTTGCACTTAAAAAATATTGATTCAATCAATTTATCTTAAATTAATTGAAACCAAAAAGAGGTATATTACTGTTAATAATATTAATGAATTTTAAAATTCCAATTAAGAAATATAAATGGAATTAAACCATTAAAGATAAAAGTTAGCAGCTTTTTCTTGATCACCATATTTCTATTAATATTTATTTATATAGTTTAAAAAAAACATTACATTTTCAATGTAAAATTAATAAACTTTATTTATAAATATTTCCAATATTTAAAAATTAAAATAATTTCCTCAACAACTTCAATGTTACGCTCTAAATATAAGCTATTTAAATTAATTTAAAAATATTATTAATAATAAAATTACAATTCAAATAAAATATCTTATTAAATAAATTTTCAAATTATTATTTTGAAACTCTTGAATATATAAAGAATACTTTTTTATTTGATAATATAATATATGTCCACCAAAATATTCTCTTCAACCTTGATCAAATCTTTTATATGAAAATAATCCTATTTTTAATGGCAATTTAATAATAATTAAAGTCGAAATATAAGGCATAAATCATATTATCCCAACAAATCTTCTAAATTTATAAAATATAAAAGATTTATTATTACTAAATAAATTTTCATAATTTAATAAATAACCTATCAAACCCCCTAAAACACAAACCATTAATGTTAAAAATTTTATCATTTTAGGTAAATTAACTATCTCTGGATTAAAAAATATTAATCATCTAAGAAAACTTCCCCAATAATAGCTATAATTATTAAAAAAAAAATTCTAAAATTTATAATTCATCTCTTATCATTTAATATATTTAAAACTATATTTTTAAAATCCCCTGTTATAGAATAATAAACTAATCGAAAAGAATAACAAACCGTTAACCCAGTTGAAAAAAAAAAAAGAAAAAAAGAAAAAAAATTTATATAAGAAAGTATAACAACTTCTAAGATTAAATCCTTTGAATAAAATCCAGCTAAAAAAGGCATTCCACACAAAGCTAAATTAGCAATATTAAAACATCTACAAACTAAAGGTATTCTTATAAACAACCCTCCTATATAACGAATATCTTGTATATTTTTATATTATGAATAATTACTCCTGCACATATAAATAATAATGCCGTTAAATAAAGCATGAGTTAAAAGATGAAAAAATGCTAATTTAAATTCTCCAATAGATAAAATTCTTATTATTAATCCTAATTGTCTTAAAGTAGATAAAGCAATAATTTTTTTAAATCATACTCAAAATTAGCCCCTAATCCAGCTATAAATATTGTTAATCCTGAAATTAATAATAAAATTTGACCAAATAATGAATCTACTAATAAAATATTAAAACGAATCAATAAATAAACCCCTGCAGTTACTAAAGTTGAAGAATGAACTAAAGCAGAAACAGGGGTAGGGGCTGCTATAGCAGCAGGTAATCAAGAAGAAAAAGGAATTTGAGCTCTTTTAGTTATAGCTGCTAATATCACCAATCTTCCAATTATTAATATTTCAAAATTTTCCTTATTAATTTCTAAATAAAAAATATAATTCCAACTTCCATAATTTAATATCCAAGCAATAGCTAATAATAAAGCTACATCACCAATTCGATTTGATAAAGCTGTTAACATTCCAGCATTATAAGATTTTACATTTTGAAAATAAATTACTAAACAATAAGAAACTAATCCTAATCCATCTCATCCTAATAAAATTCTAATTAAATTAGGACTAATAATTAGTATTATCATTGATATAACAAATATTAAAACTAATAAAATAAATCGATTTTTATTAAAATCTCTAGATATATAATCATCTGCTATATAAAATTACTAAAGAAGAAATTAATAATACAAAAGATATAAATATCAATCTTATTCAATCCAATAAAAAAGTCATAACAATTGAAGTTGAATATAAAGAAATAATTTCTCATTCAATAAAATAAATTAAATCATTCATAAAAAATTTAAACTAAATATAAAAAAATTAAATCTAATAAAAATTAAAAAATAAAATCTAACCTTACAATAATTAATTAAAGAATTCACGATTTAAAATGAAAATTCATATCATTGACACCACAAATCAATATTTTTTTTAAACTATTTAAATTAAATTCATAATATACAAATATCACTTTTTAAAATTAAAAAATTTAAAGGTAATCAATGTAATATTAATAATAAATACTCTCGACTTGTCCCAAAAGAAAAAAAATTAACCCCAGAATAAATTTTACCATGTTGACTATATGAAAATAAATAAAGGGTATAAGCCGCTCTAAAAAAAGATAATAATCTTAAACCAATTATAGTTAATCAAGATCATCTTACAATTCTATTTATTAAACTAATTTCCCCTAATAAATTTAATGTTGGAGGAGCCGCTATATTCCCAGCACATAATAAAAATCATCATAAAGCTATTCTAGGTATAAAATTTAATATCCCCTTGTTAATTAATAAACTTCGTCTATTTATTCGTTCATAAGAAATATTTGCTAAACAAAATAATCCAGAAGAACATAAACCATGAGCAATTATTAAAGTATATGATCCTCTTAATCCTCAATAAGTTATAGTTATTAAACCTCTTAAAACAATCCCTATATGAGCTACAGAAGAATAAGCAATTAATGCCTTTAAATCCATTTGTCGTAAACAAATTAATCTTACTAACACACCTCCTATTAAACTAATTCTAATTCATCAATAATTAAATTTTTATACCTAAATTTGTAAAAATGAAAAAACACGTAATAATCCATAACCTCCTAATTTTAATAAAACACCAGCTAAAATTATAGAACCAGAAATAGGAGCTTCAACATGAGCTTTTGGTAATCATAAATGAACTAAAAATATTGGTATTTTTACCAAAAAAGCAAAAATTATACATAAATATAAAAATTTTAAATTATAATATTTTAAATAATTTAATATAATCAAATTTATAATATTTAAATCATTTTTAATAAAAAAAATTCCAATTAATAAAGGTAAAGAAGCTAATAAAGTATAAAATAATAAATAAATTCCTGCTTGTAAACGCTCTGGCTGATAACCTCATCCTAAAATCAAAAATAATGTAGGAATTAATCTTCTCTCAAAAAATAAATAAAATATAAATATTCTTAATGAACTAAAAGTAAATACTAATATCAATAATAACAATAAAATTATAAAAATAATAATTTTCTATAATTAAAACACGATAAATTATTTCTCTAGCTATTAATATTAAAGCACAAATCCAAAATCTCAACATAATTAAACCATAAGAAATTAAATCTAATCCAAAATAATAAGAAATATCACAAAAATAATTTATTATTACAATTTTTAATATAAATATAAATCTCCCTAAAAATAGTAAACATTGAACCATTCAATAATTTTTTTTATATAATAATAATAAACAAATAATAAAAAAAATAAATTTTAACATTGTAAAATTGAAAATCTTTGAAAATAATCATTACCATGAGTTCGAACTATAGAAACTAAAATAGATAACCCTAATACTCCCTCACAAACACAAAAAGTTAAAAAAAATATTCTAAAATACTTTTCATTTTCTATATAATTTAAAAAAAAAAATAATATTATAAATAATATTAAAACCATAAATTCTAATGACAATAACATACATAATAAATGCTTTCGTCTAGAAATAAATACTAAACATCCAATTATAAATATTACTATAATAAATAATAAAAATAAATTTACCATTAATTTAGTTTTAATAGTTTAATCAAAACCTTAGTCTTGTAAACTAAAAATAAAAAATTTTTTTTTAAAACATCAAGAAAAAAGAAAATTCTTTTTCATTAATTCCAAAATTAATATTTTTTATAAACTATTTCTTGATATTTTTATAACTTTTATTTTCTCATCCTCTTATAATTAGATTAATTTTCACACAAATTAATCACCCTTTAGCTATAGGATTAATTCTTTTAATTCAAACATTTTTAATTTGTATAATTTCAGGAATTTATATCCAAACATTTTTGATATGCTTATATTTTATTTTTAATTTTATAGGGGAATATTAGTTTCTATTTATTTATGTAACCTCTCTTTCATCAAATGAAATATTCTCTTTTTCAATAAAATTATCAATTATTCTATATTTTATACTAATTATCTTTTTAATAATTTTTTTTTTTATAGATAAAATAATAATTGAAACATTTATTAATAATTACGAAATAAATTTATTATCAAATTTTAAATCTTTATATATAGAAAATATTTTATCTTTAAATAAAATATATAATTTTCCTACAAATTTAATTACTTTACTTTTAATTAATTATTTGTTTTAACATTATTAGTTACAGTAAAAATCTCTATAAAAAATTATGGACCTTTACGCCCATTATCTTAATTAACAAAATTATTTATGAAATTAATGAATAAACCAATTCGAAATACCCACCCTTTATTTAAAATTATAAATAATGCACTAATTGATTTACCTGCCCCCTCTAATATTTCAATTTGATGAAATTTCGGATCTCTTTTAGGACTTTGTTTAATAATTCAAATTTTAACAGGTCTTTTTTTAGCTATACATTATACAGCAGATATTGAAACTGCTTTTAATAGTGTAAATCATATTTATCGAGATGTTAATAATGGATGACTAACTCCGAATTTGTCACGCAAACGGAGCTTCATTTTTTTTTGCATGTTTATTTACCCATGTAGGACGAGGTATTTATTATAATTCATTTCTTTATATTCCTACATGAATAGTAGGAGTAATTATATTATTTATAACAATAGCAACTGGATTTTTAGGATATGTTTTACCTTGAGGACAAATATCTTTTTGAGGAGCAACTGTTATTACAAATCTTTTATCGGCTATTCCTTATTTAGGAAATGATTTAGTTCAATGAATTTGAGGAGGATTCGCAATTGATAACGCAACTTTAACTCGATTCTTTACTTTTCATTTTATTTTACCTTTTATTATTTTAGCTTTAACAATAATTCACCTTTTTATTTTTACATCAAACAGGATCAAATAATCCATTAGGATTAAATAGAAATATTGATAAATTCCATTTCACCCATATTTTATTTATAAAGATATAGCAGGATTTATTATCTTTATTTGAATTTTAATCACTTTTATTTGAAATTTAATTATTTATTAATAGACCCAGAAAATTTTATTCCAGCTAATCCATTAGTAACTCCTGTTCATATTCAACCTGAATGATATTTTTTATTTGCTTATGCAATTTTACGATCAATTCCTAATAAATTAGGAGGAGGTAATTGCTTTAGTTATATCAATTGCCATTTTAATAATTTTACCTTTTACTCATATAAGTAAATTTCAAGGACTTCAATTTTATCCTCTTAACCAAATTTTATTTTGAAGAATAACATCTATTACATGCCTATTAACTTGAATTGGAGCACGACCCGTAGAAATCCCTTATATTATAACAGGACAAATTTTAACAATTTTATATTTTTTATATTTTATTATTAATCCCCTTTTATCAAAATACTGAGATAACCTTTTAAATTAATTAATAAGCTTTTACAGCATATGTTTTGAAAACATAAGAAAGAAGTAAACTCTTCTATTAATTTTATACTAAAAATCATTCATTATAAAGAAAAAAAAAAAATTTTTACTCCAATAAAAAAAAATAAATAATTTAAAGATAAAGGTAAAAATCTTTTTCATGCTAAATATATTAATTTATCATAACGAAATCGAGGTAAAGTCCCTCGAACCCAAATAAATATATAAGAAATAAAAACTAATTTAAAAAAAAAAAAAATCTATAAATATCTCTACCTAAAAAATTACTACAAATAATATACTTATAAATAAAATTCTTGCATATTCTGCTAAAAAATTAAAGCAAATCTACCTCTTCTATATTCAACATTAAACCCAGAGACTAATTCTGATTCTCCTTCTGCAAAATCAAATGGAGTTCGATTAGTTTCAGCTAAACAAGAAGCAAATCAAACTAATCTTAAAGGATAACAAAAACAATAAATCAAATATATTTTTGAAAAAAATAAAAATTTAAAAAATTATAACCCCCCACTAAAAAAATAAATCTTAATAAAATTAAAGCCAAACTTACTTCATAAGAAATAGTTTGAGCAACAGCCCGTAAACCCCCTAATAAAGCATAATTAGAATTAGAAGATCACCCAGCAATTATAACAGTATAAACTCTTAATCTAGTAATACAAAAAAAAAATAATACTCCTAAATTAAAAGAATATAATTTAATTAAATAAGGAATACATAACCAAATTAATAAAGATAAAAATAAAGAAAAAATTGGAGAAAAATAATAAACTAAATAATTAGATAATAAAAGGATATGTTTGTTCTTTAGTAAATAACTTAACTGCATCTCTAAAAGGTTGTAATAACCCAACAAATCCAACTTTATTAGGACCTTTTCGAATTTGAATATATCCTAAAACTTTTCGTTCTAATAATGTTAAAAAAGCAACTCTAACTAAAACACAAATAATTAATAATAAACTACCTACTAACCCCAATACATAATCATTAAAATACAATACTATTTATAATAATAAAATATTATTTAAATAAATTCTAAATTTATTACACTAATCTGCCAAAATAGTAATTAAATATTATTATCAATCATTTTAATAAAATTTATATTTTTTATATTAGGTCCTTTCGTACTATAATATAATTATTAATTAAAGATAGAAACCAACCTGGCTTACACCGGTTTGAACTCAGATCATGTAAGAATTCAAAGGTCGAACAGACCTAAACTTTAAACTTCTACACCTAAAAATAACTCTTAATCCAACATCGAGGTCGCAATCTTTTTTATCGATATGAACTCTAAAAAAAAATTACGCTGTTATCCCTAAGGTAACTTAAATTTTTAATCAATATTATTGGGATCAATTATTCATATATTAATGTATAATACAATTAAAAGTTAATTAAATTTTTATACCACCCCAGTAAAATTTTTAATAAAATTATAATTAAAATAATCCTTAAAAAATTATAAAATATAAAAATAAAGATCTATAGGGTCTTCTCGTCTTTTAATTTTATCTTAACTTTTTAATTAAAAAATAAAATCTAAAAAAATTTATATAAGACAGTATATATCTTATCCAACCATTCATACAAGCCTCCAATTAAAAGACTATTGATTATGCTACCTTCGCACAGTCAAAATACTGCGGCCCTTTAATAATATTCAGTGGGCAGGTTAGACTTTAAATTAATTTCAAAAAGACATGTTTTTGATAAACAGGTAAATATATATTTATTGCCGAATTCCTTATATAAACCTCTCATTTATAAATAATTTATATAAATTTATATACTAATTTTATCATAATTAATAAACTTTCTTTATTAAAATTTATATTTTAATAATAACTTAATTTTAAAATAAATAATATAATTATAAAATAAATTATAACATACTTACTAATAATGACTATTTTTAAGCCTATATTTATTTATTTACTTAATTAAAATTTAAAATTTTATTTTAAAGCTAATCCCTTAAAATATTAATTTTATTAAATTAAATAATTAACTAATTAAATATTTAATTAATAAATCTAAATTAAATTTATTTCTTAAAAAACTAGATATATTTTAAAACGATTAACATTTCATTTCTAAATTTATATTAAAAATAATTATTCCACATTAACTTTTTTATAAATTTAAATCTTTAAATTCGAGAAAAATTAATATAATAATTAATTAATTAATAAACCCTGATACACAAGGTACAATAAATTAAATTTTCTTTTAAAATAAAAATTTTTCAATTTATTTCAATCTTCTTTTACAATACTAATAAACTATAATAAAAATTATTATTTATTTAAATAATACTAAAACTTTAAATTATAAAATTATTTTTATTAAATAATATAAAAAATAAATAAAATTAATAAATAAAATTTATTCAATTTAAATTGAATTGCACAAATTTCTTTTCAATGTAAATGAAATACTTTACTAATTAAGCTTTAAATTGACTTTCTAGATACACTTTCCAGTACATCTACTATGTTACAACTTATCTTATTTTAATAATAAGAACGATGGGCGATATGTACATAATTTAGAGCTAAAATCTTATAAATAACTTTTTTATAATACTATCAAATCCACTTTCAAAAATTTAATTTCAAAATTTTATCCATATAAATAAATTTATTGTAATCCATCTCTACTTAAATATAAACTGCACCTTGATCTGACATTTTTTATAATTTTAAATTATGAAAATTTTATCTTATAATATATTCTGATGACGACGATATACAAATTAAATTAATTTAAGTAAGGTTCAATGTGGATTATCAATTACAGGGACAGATTCTCTGAATAGACTAAATTACCGCCAAATTTTTTAATTTCAAGAATATAACTAATACTACTTTAATATTTTATTATTTATTTTTAATAATAGGGTATCTAATCCTAGTTTATTACAAAAAGTTTACAGCTTAAATTTATTTTTCAAATAATAATAATAATAATTTAATAATTTCACCTAATAAATTAATTTTTATATTATAAATAAACAATTTAACTAATATTAAAAATTTTTACTTATATTATTTGTATAACCGCGGTAGCTGGCACAAATTTTACCAATATTAAAAATTATTACTAATACAAAATTTCTTTTTTCCTTTAATATTAATTACTGAGAATAAATAAAACTAATTAATTTTTTAAAAATTAAATAATTTCACACAAAAATTTACATGTAAAATAAAATAATAGTAAAAAATTTAACCATAATAAAATTATTTATATATTATATTTAAAATATTCAAATAAGTCATTTATAAAAAAAAATAATTAATTTAATAATACATTCATCATAATCAAACAAACAAATTAAACTAATAAAAACAACTTAGCTCAATTCTTTCCAAGTGTCAAAAATTTTTACACCCCCTAAATATAAAAATATTTTAACTAATAAAATTTTTCAATTATTTATAAAAAAAAATAATTAATTTAATAATACATTTCATCATAATCAAACAAACAAATTAAACTAATAAAAACAACTTAGCTCATTCTTTCCAAGTGTCAAAAATTTTTACACCCCCTAAATATAAAAATATTTTAACTAATAAAATTTTTCAATTAATTTATAAAAAAAAATAATTAATTTAATAATACATTCATCATAATCAAACAAACAAATTAACTAATAAAACAACTTAGCTCAATTCTTTCCAAGTGTCAAAAATTTTTACACCCCCTAAATATAAAAATATTTTAACTAATAAAATTTTTCAATTAATTTATAAAAAAAAATAATTAATTTAATAATACATTCATCATAATCAAACAAACAAATTAAACTAATAAAAACAACTTAGCTCAATTCTTTCCAAGTGTCAAAAATTTTTACACCCCCTAAATATAAAAATATTTTAACTAATAAAATTTTTCAATTAATTTATAAAAAAAATAATTAATTTAATAATACATTCATCATAATCAAACAAACAAATTAAACTAATAAAAACAACTTAGCTCAATTCTTTCCAAGTGTCAAAAATTTTTACACCCCCTAAATATAAAAATATTTTAACTAATAAAATTTTTCAATTAATTTATAAAAAAAAATAATTAATTTAATAATACATTCATCATAATCAAACAAACAAATTAAACTAATAAAAACAACTTAGCTCAATTCTTTCCAAGTGTCAAAAATTTTTACACCCCCTAAATATAAAAATATTTTAACTAATAAAATTTTTCAATTAATTTATAAAAAAAAATAATTAATTTAATAATACATTCATCATAATCAAACAAACAAATTAAACTAATAAAAACAACTTAGCTCAATTCTTTCCAAGTGTCAAAAATTTTTACACCCCCTAAATATAAAAATATTTTAACTAATAAAATTTTTTCAATTAATTTATAAAAAAAATAATTAATTTAATAATACATTCATCATAATCAAAACAAACAAATTAAACTAATAAAAACAACTTAGCTCAATTCTTTCCAAGTGTCAAAAATTTTTACACCCCCTAAATATAAAAATATTTTAACTAATAAAATTTTTCAATTAATTTATAAAAAAAAATAATTAATTTAATAATACATTCATCATAATCAAACAAACAAATTAAACTAATAAAAACAACTTAGCTCAATTCTTTCCAAGTGTCAAAAATTTTTACACCCCCTAAATATAAAAATATTTTAACTAATAAAATTTTTCAATTAATTTATAAAAAAAAATAATTAATTTAATAATACATTCATCATAATCAAACAAACAAATTAAACTAATAAAAACAACTTAGCTCAATTCTTTCAAGTGTCAAAAATTTTTACACCCCCTAAATATAAAAATATTTTAACTAATAAATTTTTCAATTAATTTATAAAAAAAAAAATAATTAATTTAATAATACATTCATCATAATCAAACAAACAAATTAAACTAATAAAAACAACTTAGCTCAATTCTTTCTCGACGCGCAACCAATATTAATAATTTTATTTTATATTTAAAATTTTATATTTATATATAATTATTTAATATTAAATTATATATTTTATTAATTAAATATTTTTTACACTCCCTTTATATAAATTATTTATAATATATATATATATTTATAATTATATAAATTAATTATATTTATTTATTTAATATAAATAATTTAATATAATATAAATAAATAAAATACAATGAATATATTTATATATAAATTATTTATATGTATATAGATCTTTTTTTTCTCTGTAAATATAGGCCGAATAGGCATATAAATAATACACTAACGATAATATAATCCTTATTAATTAATTCTCTTAATTTATATATATAATATATTTATTAATAGATCTAAATATATATATATAATAGATGAATATATTATTAAATATTTTATTAATTTATATAATACATTTATATATATATTAAACATTTATATAATATATATATATATATATAATTAATTCTAAAAATAATTATTTAAATTTAATTTAAATAAAAAATTTTAAAAATAAACATTTATAAACTTTATTTTAAATGCCTTTCAAAATTAAATCTTAATCATGTTATTTTTTTTTTACTTATAATAATAAAAAAAAAATAAAAATGAATTGCCTGATAAAAGGATTACCTTGATAGGGTAAATTATAAAAATTTAATATTTTTATTCATTATATTTAATAGAATTAAACTATTTCTAAAAATTTCAAAAATTTTTGTGCATCATACACTAAAATATATTTTTATAATTCAATTATATTTAAAAAGATAAGCTAAATTAAGCTACTGGGCTCATACCCCATTTATAAAGGTTATAATCCTTTTCTTTTTAATTAAAAAATTTTCAAATAATATTTTTATAATAACATTAATTTTTGGAACTTTATTAACAATTTCTTCAAACTCTTGATTAGGAGTTTGAATAGGATTAGAAATTAATTTACTTTCATTTATTCCCCTAATAAATGAAATAAAAAAAATATATTAATATCCGAAAGAAGTCTAAAATATTTTTTGATTCAAGCTTATGCTTCTTCTATTTTATTATTTTCAATTTTATTATTATTATTATTCAATTTTAACTTAATTATTAAAAATAACGTTATTCATTTAATAATTTATTCAACTTTAGCATTAAAAAGAGGAATTGCCCCCTTCCACTTTTGATTCCCTGAAGTAATAGAAGGATTAAATTGAATTAATAATTTAATTTTAATAACATGACAAAAAATTGCTCCCTTAATAATAATTTCTTATAATTCAAATTATAATTTATTATTCATTTTTATTTTTTTTTCTATAATTATTGGAGCATTAGGAGGATTAAATCAAAACCTCCTTACGAAAATTAATAGCATTTTCTTCAATTAATCATTTAAGATGAATATTAATAGCAATAATATATAATGAATATTTATGACTAATATACTTCTTTTTATATTCTTTCCTATCATCTTCTATTATTTTAATTTTCAATAATTTTAAATTATATTATTTTAATCAAATTTATAACTTTTCATTAATAAACCCAATTATTAAATTTATAATTTTCATTAATTTATTATCTTTAGGAGGACTCCCTCCATTTTTAGGATTCTTCCCTAAATGAATAATTATTGAAAATTTAACAAAAATAAATCATTATTTTTTAATATTTATAGCAGTTTGTATGACTTTAATTACATTATTTTATTATTTACGAATATCATATAGAATTTATATATTAAATTTCTATAAAAATTCATGAATTATAAAAAATTTTAATAACAATTCTCTTCTAATTTTATTTATAAATTTTACCTCTATTATAGGATTAATAATAATTTTCTCATTTTATTTAATCTTATAAAGAGTTTAAGTTAATAAAACTATTAGTTTTCAAAGCTAAAAATACTTGTAAAATCTTTTAATTCTTAAACTTTAATAATTATTCCTTATTCCTTCAGAATTGCAATCTAATATCATTATTGACTATAAAGTTTGATTAAAAAGAAAATATTCTTATAAATAAATTTACAATTTATTGCCTAAATTTCAGCCATTCAATCGCGACAATGGCTATTTTCTACAAATCATAAAGATATTGGAACTTTATATTTTATTTTTGGAGCATGAGCAGGGATAATTGGAACATCAATAAGAATTTTAATTCGTTTAGAACTAAGACAACCAGGAATATTTATTGGTAATGATCAAATTTATAATGTAATTGTAACCGCCCATGCATTTGTAATAATTTTTTTCATAGTAATACCTATTATAATCGGAGGATTTGGTAATTGATTAGTACCTTTAATACTAGGAGCTCCTGATATAGCATTTCCACGAATAAATAATATAAGATTTTGACTTCTTCCTCCATCTATTACATTATTACTCTCAAGCAGAATAGTTGAAAATGGGTCAGGAACTGGTTGAACAGTTTATCCCCCTCTTTCATCTAATATTGCTCATAATGGATCATCAGTTGATTTAACAATTTTTTCTCTTCATTTAGCAGGAATTTCTTCAATTTTAGGAGCTATTAATTTTATTACCACTATTATTAACATACGACCTGAAGGAATTTCTTTAGATCGAATACCTTTATTTGTATGATCAGTAATTATTACAGCAATCTTCTTCTTTTATCTTTACCCGTATTAGCAGGAGCTATTACTATACTTCTTACAGATCGTAATTTAAATACTTCATTTTTCGACCCAATTGGAGGAGGTGATCCAATTCTTTATCAACATTTATTTTGATTTTTTGGACATCCAGAGGTATATATTTTAATTCTTCCAGGATTTGGAATAATTTCTCATATTATTACTCAAGAAAGAGGTAAAAAGGAAACATTTGGGACTTTAGGAATAATTTATGCTATATTAGCTATTGGACTTTTAGGATTTATTGTATGAGCTCATCATATATTTACAGTTGGTATAGATGTTGATACTCGAGCTTACTTTACTTCAGCTACTATAATTATTGCAGTTCCTACAGGAATTAAAATTTTTAGTTGATTAGCTACTCTTCATGGTACTCAATTAAATTATAATCCTACATTATTATGATCATTAGGATTTGTTTTTTTATTTACTGTAGGAGGATTAACAGGTGTAATTTTAGCAAATTCTTCAATTGATATTATTCTTCATGATACTTATTATGTAGTAGCTCATTTTCATTATGTTCTCTCTATAGGAGCAGTATTTGCAATTATAGCAGGATTTATTCATTGATATCCTTTATTAACAGGATTAATTATAAACCCCTTATGATTAAAAATTCAATTTATAATTATATTTATTGGAGTAAATTTAACATTTTTTCCTCAACATTTTTTAGGATTAGCAGGTATACCTCGTCGTTATTCAGATTTTCCAGATAGTTATTTAACATGAAATATTATTTCTTCTTTAGGTAGTTCTATCTCATTAATTGCTATCTTATTTTTCCTATTTATTATTTGAGAAAGTATAATTACTAAACGAACTCCTTCATTCCCTATACAACTTTCTTCTTCAATTGAATGATATCATTCTATACCTCCTATAGAACACACATATTCAGAACTTCCTATTTTATCATCAAATTTCTAATATGGCAGAATAGTGCAATGAATTTAAGCTTCATATATAAAGATTTTTTCTTTTATTAGAAAATGGCAACATGATCTAATTTAGGATTACAAAATAGAATTTCTCCTTTAATAGAACAATTAAACTTTTTTCATGATCATACTATTTTAATTTTAATTATAATTACAACATTAATTGCTTATATTATAATTATATTATTTTTCAATAAATTTACCAATCGATATCTTCTTCATGGTCAAACAATCGAAATTATTTGAACAATTTTACCTGCAATTATTCTTATATTTATTGCCTTTCCCTCTCTTCGTCTTTTATATTTAATAGATGAAATTAATAATCCTTTAATTACTCTAAAAACTATTGGACATCAATGATATTGAAGATATGAATATTCAAATTTTACTAATTTAGAATTTGACTCTTATATAACTCCTACCAATGAACTTAATATAAATGGATTCCGCTATTAGATGTAGATAATCGAATTATTTTACCTTTTAATAATCAAATTCGAATTTTAGTAACAGCCACAGATGTTCTTCATTCATGAACAATTCCAGCC
>NW_026599836.1:0-20908 GCF_029784135.1 Toxorhynchites rutilus septentrionalis
TTTTGGTCTTTTTGACGATCCTGACATTCTGAGTCTTCATAACCATTCCTAGGAATGCCATTCTAAATGAACAGTCTACGTTCCTTTTTAATTGATGGTCTGTATCAGCAACAATCTGGACACCCAAATCTTGTAACAAAACAGCCATGAAGTTTAAATTTCCAATGTAACTACCAAGCAAACATTATATCGCATAAATATTCCAAGCAGAGCCCGAAATCTTCGAAGGTGAAAAATGAAGATCGACTCTACTATCAGTAGCTTCGCTTTCGACTGGAACTGCTTCGGCAGTCGCCCACAACAAAAAGGATCTGAGCCAGGGGCACAGACGAGAGTTTGACGTAGGACTGTGATTGTTCAGAACACTTGGTTATTTTAAATGTAATTCTTTTCATTGTTTAGAAATCTGTTAGTTTAACTCTTTTGAAACTCTAAATAGTAGCCCTGAAAAGGGCTGTTTGTTGTATGTACTCATAAACTTAAAACGGTTTGTAACGAACAAAGAAAGACAATAAGCTTCTGGCAGGAAGTTTAACTGTCTAACTGGAAATGATTGATGAGTAACAGTAGGACACATGAAATTTATGGGGAAGAAACGAAAAAACAAGTTGAAAATACTCGCGATTTCGTGACATATGACATATGACATCATGACATGACGTGACGTGACGTGACGATATGACATCATGAAGTTGCTTTATTTTTAATGGATAGCTATGGTATTGTGATTTCTTTCCATTGTCCTATTCATATTATCAGGCATCGAGAACAGTAGCTTTTTCGGTGAAATAATGTTCGTTTGCAGACTATCACAATCAAGTCGTATTGGTTCTACTGCTTAATCTGTCATAGAAGGAATTGAGTAATTGAGAATTATGAACATGAGTCATGAAGAATATTAATATTTCATTTCGTTTCATTTTTGTGATGCGATGTAATGCCGATCTCAACAAATCTTCGGTTGATAATCGCTGCCTCCTCCTAATTAATGATCGATCACTGTATGGGCGACACTTTCCTCGATGCTATGATGAAATCTTGCATGAAGTTTGAGTGATGCATGAAATTTTGCATCTGATTACTTTAATATCTTGCTAATTTGTTAGATAGAACGAACTATTGCTCGCAATTTTGTGTTACATACAACATTCACGAGAACGAAGTTGGAAAAAAGAATGCATAATACATGATTTACCTTCGCATCCGCTCGCAAAACATACCTCTTTTATTTGTTAAATTGTTCACCTTTTTTATATTTCCACTGTTGATGTCTCAGGCTAAAAAAATGCTGGATAAATTTGCCGTCTAATGGTATACATTATAACATATATCAAAAGAACAATTCTGCGTAATATGCATTTGAAAACTCTAAATAAACGTTACATTTTTCTTAGAGTGACCCCCTGTATAGAAATCAAAGACGAAGTCCTACGTCAAAGTGACTTGACTAGAAAATGAATTGACTAGCGTTGACTAGCGAGTATGACTGTTGAACTAGTCCAGTCAGTGGTTATTTTAACTGACTCGACTAATGAATACAAATCTGCCTATTCATTCAACTGACTTCAATCCACATTTCTAACTCCCCTAGGAACAAAATTTGTACCCGCGTACACAATCTTATTTTTACGTCCATATAAAGAGGAACGAAAACATGATTTCTGATGCAAAAAAGAAGTTACCCCATCAATGGACGGTTTATTGTCTACCCATCGTGAATTTAAACCAATGAACTTAGACATTTATCAAGTATGCTATAAACGTCCTCGCGTTAGTGTCAGTAAATAGCGTGCAAAATAGCGCACTGCACACACTGCACGCTATTTTATACGTTTGAGTATTTTTCGTGTATGACACAAAAAAATCTAGCTCACCTGTAGCGTATGTCAAACCACGTTGAACTCAAACATCGATGCATGCACACGTACATGGGAGAGAGAAAGAGAGGAACGAATTCGTTTTAGGGGAAGTCACTTCAAAATGCAATGAGGACAATTTAACTGGGAAGAATGAAATGATATAGTCGAATTGGTAGAGGGAGATAGCGACTAAACGCCCGACTGACTGTTTAGTCGTTTTAGCGGAGAAACTGCGTGAAGAAGCCAAAAGTCATTACTAACTGAATACGTATATAGTCAGTCAGATCGTCAGCTGACTATCCTCAGTTGACTATGACTATGCAGAGCTCTGATTCTAAGTCACATACAGAGATGCAAGCCTTCCTGATTTTTTAGGATTTTCAAGACTTTTTGGCACGTTCCATGATATCCTGACAAAACCCAATTTTGTCTGATTTTTTCTGAGTTTATTTTTCTGATATTATTTTTTTCTCTGTAATCCCGAGGAGGAATTCATTCCTTCTTCAGGGATTAATAATTCTGTTTCCATAATCTTCAATCGGTCACTTAACGACTTCGTTTTCCCGAGTTTTGGGAAATAGCGGCAATAACTCCGACTCACAAATTCGGTAATATCCACGACAGTGGAGAAAAAATCATCTTCGCTGAGCTTAAATGCATAGATTTTCGGGCTAGGTTGCATCGAAAACCTATATATTCCAAACGAAAATAAAAATGACAGATCCAGACAACCAGTGAATATGAACAAATGAACTGTTTTTCAATTTGTTTTGAAGTTTATTTTTCACCCAGTGTCATTTTCATCTTGATTATTCAAGGTGCCAGAATTGAATTTCATTTTAGCCAAATGAATATCAGCTGTTGTTTACTTTTAACCCTAGGCAGCTGTGTGCGGCTGGTTTTTATTTATGCCGTTGTTACCGTCTTGCCAAACAAAATCCTGCGCGATTTCTTGCAAAGTTCGTTTCATCGAACTCTGGCGTTTTTGTTCTCTAAATGGTTCAGCCTGACTATTTTTTTTTATTTTTGAAGTTTGACTTTATGAACCCCACTCAATGCCGCATTCATTGATTATAGCAAATTTGTTCATGCATCAGCGATATGAACAGAATGAACTCGTTTGTTATTGTCATCAATATAATGAGGGCAGGGTTTTTCAAGCTGAGAAAAAGTAATTTACACTGAAATAAAATCATATTCGTTACTCGTGAATATTTGCTGATATACTAAGACAGTGATCCACGATGTAAGCAACTACCGATCAATGTCAATACTCAGCTGTTTGCCGAAGATACTCGAAAGCATGGCGCATGGATGCTATATACGAGTCCGTGTGGATAGGGAAATAGGGGTTTTCGATTTTTTTATGCCAAATGTTTTAAAATTGCATGAAACGTCGAGATCTAGTGTCATCTAGGAAAACAATTTTTTCGTCAAAAAACGGCACCCTGAAAATCTTGATGAGTAATGCAATTTTAAGAGTGTAAGCAGGTAGAATTTAAGTTTAGTAAGTTTACAACTTACTAAACGTAAATTCTACCTGCTTACACTTTGACTTGCGATCGGAAAAAGAGGTCGAACCTCGTGTTCGCGGCTCTTTTATTATTTGCTTCTGCTGACGGCGCGGCTTGTCACCTGATGTGCACCTGGTGGCGTTATGCACATAGCAACATGACTAACAGCTTCCCTCTTAGATTGAAAGTCGTCCTCGACTTTCGCAATTTTCGTATGGGGTAAGAGTCGTCCTTGGAACCTATCGACAGCCTCTGATGGAATTCTTAGTCTCGCTTGTCTTCTCTTAATGGTCCTCTTTGATGATTATTGTTGCCTTTCGTCGGGATAATATTTTGATGATCCATACGACGATAATTCCGATTGCCAAGAGCGATGTTAGCGATATTGAACCGAAGGATAGCCAATGCAGAAACTTTATCTTGCCGTGGGTACTCTCGGTAGTCAAGTTCAACTGTTGGATATGGCCATATGTAGTATCTGTAAATATTCCAAAGGAATACGATCTAATATGTTAGTTGCGTTTACCTTCAACCCGGTGGTTGGGATGAATGGTTTTCGAAGAGTATGAGGTTGTTCCGTTCAAATGATAGTTATATTGAAGGTGAATCCTAGTTCCGTTTGAAATGACTGATTCGACTTGATAAAGGCTAAAGATTTCGTTTACTAGCATTGGGATCCTCAGAGTGTATTTAATCGAGTTTTTAATGGTAACGACATACGATTTTGCGATTTCCAATACTTGCTCTGCCATAGTCACGTCGAGTCCTTGATTTCTTAGGAAATTTCGTGCAACGGTTAGTTCGGTAAGGCTGATTAAACGACTGCTAGGAATGTTGAAGCGGGCCAAAGTTATTGCTTCCTCGATGGTTTCGATTTGCTGCGTTAGCACGCCTATGTTGTACAGCAAGTTGACTGAATTGAATCCTTCGTTGATCTTCGATGTCAGGTTCCCCTGATTGGATATCAGAACGTTAATTGCTCTAGTTGTATTCCTAATTCTAGAATCTATTCCTGTATTTATTTCAATTTGCTTATTTTCTTCTTTGACAGTACTGTTGATTGTCGAATTGATTGCTCTTACATCGTCAGCGTCAGAACTCCCAGAAATGTATTTCCAGGCCTTACCTAAACTATCCCATCGTTTTGTTATATTGTTCTTTGGACTAAGCTTTTTGAACGTTAACATAACTTCCTCTATTTTTGCTTTTAACATGGGACTTAATATTTGATCTTGCGTTACAATTACTTGAACTTTTGTGAAAAGGTGATTTACAACTTCTTCGATGGGGTCTAACTCAATGGGATGGTCAATACTCAAATAATTATGACTAATCTTTGCTGGTCCTAATGGAAGAATTACTACAGGATTTTGTCTCAAATCATGTATTCGTAAGTCTGCTTGCCCCATCGTCGCGAGACACAATCTGGAATGACATAATTATAGATGGTATATGGTTTCAATATTCTCTTTAAGTCTTTCTTATGACTTTTGATTTGGTGTTGATCTGTAATTGTCTTCTTGGTTTGACTTCCCAAATTATGTTACGTGACGTTCGGATGAATTTTTAAAAAAGCTGAGCCGTCCTGAACGGAGTCGAAATGTGAACTGATTTATTATTTCTTTCATTGAACACTGTTTTCATGGCTGGGCCTAAAATATGCTTACACCATGTTTTTTGATATATTTGTTACTTATGCTGATGGTTGCAGAAAATGTGTTAGCGACTCGGTGCACTGGGTCGCGATGTTCTCCGCTATCGGTATACCGTGCCTGGGTGGTAACTGCTCCTCCCCTAGTGTTGAAATTCCTGGTTCAACGGTCAGATTCTTAGTGATGGTGGTTGGTAGAAATGTACTGGTGCGGGGTCAGCGGAATGATTGTCTATGGTTGACTTTTCTGGGTTGTTTGTTGCTTCAGCTGATTGCGTTCTAAACTTGAGAAGAATGTAGATGACAAAGATTATGATCATAGAAGTTGTAAATGAAAATCCCCCGATTATTGTCCAATGGTGTGTAACTGTTGTGAGTTTCAGTTCCAGGTTTTTTGTGATGAAGTTTTTTCAATGAATGTCGGCTTGCTGTTCTATTTGCCGCTTGACAACATTTAGTCCCGTTGAAAGCGAGAAGATTGGATGCTCAACCGTTTCTGTGATTTGATTTGTAAATGTCATGTTTCGTATCGAAACGGAACAATTTTGGTATGTAATTAAGAATGATCCAATTAATCGTCGATTGGAGACTCCGCTCGTGTTGTGAAATAAATCATTCACTTGATTCAATAATAATATTGTGGGACTCATTTCCGTTACTATTGTTAATGCACGATATTCTCGTAAGTGCACTTGCTGTCGTGACCAATTATTATATTGGATATACATTCGTCTGAGGAAACATCTTTCAAACTGTTGTGATTGCAAAGGCTCCAGTTGCCTAATCTTGAACAATGGTCGGTTTTCAGGAAAAGCTTGTCGTTACCGTAGAGATATTCATCTCTTTCCAGTTTTATACGCAGTGAATCTGTTATTATAGGAACGATTTTCAGATGCTGATATGTTGAATTGCTGAGATTTGGAATGTTGATGATGTAAAGTATGGTTTGTCCATCGGTGCCTATGGTGACGCTTGCGAACCCGAGTGTCTCGTCTATCAATTCGGTTGGTATACCTTGATAACTAAGAATTTGAATCATGAATTCTGTCTCTTTTGATGTAATCATTCTGTTATTAACAATCCCTAACTTTGATAATGTAATGGAATTTTGAATTTTTATTATTTCCTGGTTGGTAATGTCTAGATTGAGAATAATATTTATTAGATCGTGTCCTGCTTGAACGGCTCTGTGGGTTTTGTTTTCTTCCTTAATTAGCTCATTAATAGTTTCTGTCATGTTATTTTAGTGGGCTACCTGGCTTTCGGACATATCGGTTTTCAAACAAGAGTTGTTCTCCGAGTCTCCGTTTCTCCGACTCTGTTCGTCATTTTATTAACTCATTTTTCATACCTTAAATCTAGTACTACAATAAAAATATATGGCAGAAGAAAGTGGGAGTTGTCTTAGAAGCTTTAGTTATTTACTGCCCATCCAATCAGAAATGAATGGTAAGCAAAACATAGTTATACAATCAAACGCGCGAATGGTACGCCAGTTGCGAAACCATAAATAAATGAAAACATGCTTGCAAAATGCGCTGAGCGTTCTATGAAGTTTGCTGCGCACGCGGAAATGAGTTGACCTAGTAACGCTTGTAAACACAAGTGTTCTGGTTGAAGTTTCAATATTTGGGCGACACAGTAAACATGTATGTTACTGTCGCTTCGTTATTTTTATTATGATGATGATGATGATGATGATGATGATGACCCACCTCATACCCCTACAAAGGTTTGAACTGGCCGATTTATCTAATAGATAATATTTATATTTAACCAAATTAAGATATCAGTATTATAAAACAAAACAGCGAACTGACTCTGTTGCAGGCATGAATTTCTATTAATCGAACATCATAAATAGGCAAAAACTTTAAAAGAAAAACAATGGTCCTATCCTTATCGACATTATCATAATGATAATCCCAACTTCAGACCCAAAGTTTTTTTAAGGCATGTCAAGAAAATTTCCAACCCGGGAAGATCCTTGACAGATTGGGAATCGAACCCAATATCTAAAAGTGTCTACTTAGAACATGATAGAGATCTGCCACATTCACAAATACTCGATATAACCATCTTATGATAAGATAGTTTACGACAATTCTGAATGAGCTATCCCCATTCCAGTTTCCACTTCAGACCCACATAAAAATTTCATTATATATCAGTGTTCTGCCAGTGTTCCATTAACATAGTCCAGGCCGACCAAACGCGCGCGAGGCTCAAACTCTCGTAGACAACGCTTATTACTTTTTTTTTTACAATATACATAAACAAAACAAAAAAAAAATCATCATCATCAGTACGAACATGGTAGTTTAACCTGTAAATAAATTTTATTAATTTTTATCAATTGCAAACATAAATGAATGATTTAGGAAAAATTATAAAACCTGTTTACAAAACAGATTTTACGTGTGAAATACACATTTTCTTGAACTCTGCCATTGTTGCCGCACGTTTAATTTCTCTGGGCATCGAATTGAAGAAATTTATACCTTTATATAACAACGAGTTCTGCGACCTACTAAACATAAAGTTGGGTGTTCTTGCATCATTCGCGTTTCTTGTATTGTATCTATGAACATCACTTCCTCTTTCAATTCGATCACACAAATATCGAGGCAGCATATCGTTCAAAATTTTGAAGATGAACACCATTGTCATGTAATAAATTCTTTGCTTCACAGATAGCCACTGTAGCGCGTCCAACATCAAACTGGAGGAAGTGTATCTACTACATCTTAAAATCAAACGCATTACTTTATTTTGTAAACGCTGCAATCTCGTTAATTGTGTATTATTTGCAAGGAAGAGGATCGACGAGCAAAAATCTATGTGCGGTGAAATCAATGATTTATACAATTTAATTTTACTGTTTATTGTCAACTCTTTCTTCAAACGACACAAAACGCCGTACTTCTTGGCAATCTTTTTGATGACATTATTGATGTGAGACTTGAAAGTTAACGTGTCATCAATAATAACTCCTAAGTATTTGATTTCTTTCACGCGTTCTAATGTCTCACCATCTATTTCAAAATTTACGTCAATACTGGAGTTTGCTGCAGAAATGAGCATGTATTTTGTTTTGCCAACATTTAACTTTAATTGTTTAAATTTAAGCCACTGAGCCAGAGAATGCAAATCTTCGTCTATGTGTTCCGCGGTTTCTTTTATATCCTTAGCTGCGATGAACAGGACAGTATCATCCGCGAACAAATTAATGTCACAGTATCGTAAAATTCGTCGCAGATCATTTATGTATAAAATAAACAAAATGGGCCCTAAAACACTTCCCTGTGGCACCCCGAGTGAGTTGCCAATGGGATCGGAAACAGAATCGTTGAAACGAGTCTTTTGAGTTCTATCGCACAAATAGCTTTCAAACCATTTGTACGCCATCCCTACAATTCCAATGCGCTTCAGTGTTTGTAACAATAAGGGCCTAGAAATTGTTTCAAAAGCGCGTTTAAGATCCAGAAATACCGCAAATATAGTCTCTTTCGCCTCGATATTCTCTTTCCATTTTGCTAATACCAGATTCAGCGCGGTTTCACAAGAGTGTCCCTCTCGATATCCCGACTGTTCTGGAATTAGCAAACTGTTATTATCTATAAAATGTATCAGCTGACCTTTCACAACAAGTTCTACCAGTTTCTCTAATATGTGCAGCATGTTAATAGGGCGGTACTCTTCGGCTTTATCCGTCCCATTAACTTTGGGGATTGGAACCACAAGGGATTCCTTCCAAACCTTTGGCACGTGCCCAGTTCGTAAAGAGTCATTTATCAGGTCCAGCAGATCGTGTCCAATGATGTGAAAGCAATCTTGAATCACTTTCGCGTTGACATTATCGGTACCAGCCGATTTTTGCAATGAAAAACAGATACCTTTCAATTCAACAAAAGTGATAGGTGAAAAACAATCTAGTCTGCTATTGATAGTAATCGACTGTATTATTTCGTCAGGTTCTCTGACCAACGCAATACTTTGGTTGATCAGCAGAACACTATTAACGAAATAACTGTTAAATTTCTCTGCAATAATTTGGTCTGACTGTTCTTCTGACCCTCCGAAAACTATGGAACGCGGTATACTATTTTTCGAATTTAATAATGTTTTTAATATTCTCCATAGCCCTTTACTATTATTTTGATGTTCATCGATTTTCCTCTGTATATATTCACATCTAGTCTTTTTCAAGGCCCGTGAATATATGTTCCGCGCTAAGGTGTACATGTTCCAATGGTTTTCTGAATTAGTTCTCAAAAACTTTTTGTACTTTTTGTCTCTTTTGCGTTTGAGGCGCATCAGATCCAAAGAGTACCAGCTGTTCGAATTGCTCAAATCAATATGTTTTTCAACTACTAATTTATTCGTACACTCTCTCAAAATATTAGTTAGAACAGCTGCTTTATCATTCAGATGTCCAGTCATTGCCACAAAATCCAGGCTTGCCGACACAAGCTGAGACAAGGATTCTTTAGAATATCGTTTCCAACATTTGATCTTTACTTTATTTCCATCACTGTCATGCTGTCCATTCTCAATGTATACAAAAATTGTCTCATGGTCAGTTATTTTAAATTTGGCCTCGGTCGAAGAATGAACAGTAGCAAAATTTGAAAAGACGTGATCAATCAGAGTTCTACTATGTTTAGAAATTCTAGTAGCTTCGAGAACCGTTTGTTTCAAGTTGAAATAATGCGATAATTGTTTCAATTGATTCGAATTTCGTACATTGAGCCAGTCAATATTAAAATCACCAGCAATTACATTTAATTTACTGCAATCAACGATATTTTCCCACCAGTTCTCCAAAATTTCAATAAATCGCTGGTCACTGGAACTAATTTAAAAAATTACCTTTTTGCATCAAATCATTATTGTTATTCATCAACATAATTTTTTTACTCGGTGTGTCCAAATTGGCACTAATTGTGCTTGGACTAACATGTCGCTTCCTGTTCATAACAGCTGTGTCCCTATCTACATAATTTTTTTCAGAGAATAAACTTTTTATATTTTCAAACTTTTTGGCAACACTGGTTTCCAAGCTTGCAAGCTTCTCTTTGAAAAGCTCGTCGAAAGATTTAACAAGCTTATCCCTTTCCTTCTCAATCGCAATGTTTATTTGCTCGATGATGTTTTCTTGAATGCTAGTGAGAGAAAGCGAGACCTTTTCCATCTCTCTTTGCAATCCCACAACATCTAAACCATCATCTCGCACGCCACATTTCTGGTTCGACAAACATTCGTCACATACAAACTGAATATTCGCATTATCTGCAATCAGTTTCGCTGTTGCCTTTGTAAGTGAAGTACAGCGCCGATGGAATCGAACACCGCACTTACCTACACAAGCGACAGGATCATCGCTAATCATTATTTTGCCGTCACACGCATTACACTCGCTCATCTCGAGTAGGCCCCGTGCGGCAGCAATGGCTAAAGCGGATGAAAAAAAAACAATACAACAATACACAAAACACAACACAAGCAGCTACGGTTGCTATCCTGAGCGATAGCGAGCCGTAGAGCCGTGACGCAAAATCACCCAAATATACACAGAATAATTATCAACATGCAAGCAACTTGTACTTATCTGATAATTATTCAAATTCGCCGTCTGTTGCACAATTTTTCAGCAATTTCAGCCGTGAATTTCACACACAAAAAACACTTTGAATTCAGCACTATAGGCATACAAACTACCATGTTCGCCGAAAAAAAAAGGCTAAAATTATGCCATTTGCGGAAGTATACAAATGAGTAAGCTAACGGGTTTTGAAATATGTGACGTTGAAAAATGGGTTGAATTTCTTATTGAAAGGATTTGAAGATTTGATCTCTTGAGAGAGATTGGAATTTAAAATAGTTAGAATACATCATCGAAAATAGTTATAGTACATCATCCCCCTTTAGGTGAATGATGTAACATAGTGGAAACATTCAAAAGCATTAACAATGCCTCTGGAAAAAAAACATCAAAGATTGCTTCAGACACTCTTACAAAAAAAAAATTCTTTTTATTTAATATATTTTACAATATAATTTTTAATTATTTATTGCCATCTTTCATTTTTTTATAACACAATTTCTTAAATTTTTATTAGCCTATTTTTATGTACTCTAAATGCTTGTTGTGATATTTGATGTATTATTTCACAATTTGGTTCTTCTATTTCTTTTACTACATATGGTCCGTTGTAAAATGAATCTAATTTTCGTCTGTTGTTAATTTCTAAATAAACTGTATCTCCTAGATTTACATCAATTGGATTTGCTGTTTTATCAATTGCTTCTTTTCGTTTAAATTTTTGTTTCATAAGTTCTTGTTTCGCTAATTCATGTGATTTTTGTAGTTTGTATTTCAATTCTTTGCTGTATAGTTCAAAATTATATATTGGATCAATTCTTCCTGTTTGTAAACATTGTAAATTTGGTGTTATTGGTTTTGTTCCAAATACTAATTCATATGGAGTAAATCCATGTCCTGAATGAGGTGTTGAGTTATAGTTAAAAGCATAAAATTGAAGCCAATCATCCCAGTCTGTATGGTGTTCACTGGCAAAGGATCTCAGATACTCATTGAGACATCTGTGATTTCGCTCTAGTGATCCCATAGTCTGTGGATGATATGCTGTTGCAAAAGTTTGTTTAATTTGGAGTAATTTGCAAATTTGTTCTAGCACTTCGTTTTTATATTCAGTCCCTTGGTCTGATTTCAATTCCAAAAATGTACCATATATGAGGATAAAATTTTCTACTAAGGCTTTTGCTATAACGTTTGTATTGGTATCAATGTAATATATTTGGTTAATTCACATTGTATGGTAATAGCATATCTGTTGTTTTTAATAGTTTTTGGAAGTGGTCCTATAGTATCTATAGAGACAACTTCAAAAGGTTTCGAAGGTGAGGTTGTAATAACTAATTTTTCTCTAGTATGTGTTGTTATTTTATTGATTTTACACAATTCACAGGCCCTTATGAATTGCGCAATTGTCTTTTTCATATTTTTCCATGTATACCATTCTCGAAGTTTTCTGTACAGTCGATGCTGTCCACTATGTCCTCCGAGTGGTGTTTCATGGTTTTCCCTCAGAATTCTTTGTATTTCGCAAGGATCACTAATGAACTTTGCTGGTTTAAAAATTAAAATTTTAATATTTTTAAGTACACGGTTACACAATTGTTTTAAAATTCCGGCCGGAATAATGTTGAATATATCATCGTCAAATGGTAGCGCTATTATTTCAATATTCATTTTCTTCATATTATTATCAAGTTTTGAAAAGGCAAACTCTAATGTTTGATTTCCATTGTATATTTGTGTTTCAAACTCATACACGAATGTAGGGTGTTTAGTGTACGGCGCTCCATAGTATATTGTAAATTTGAGATTATTTCTGTGTGCTTTAACCATAAGCTTAGGTAAACGTTTAACTTTAGTTTGATTTTCGATGTCATGCATAGCAAGGTGATCAATCTCGCTAGTATTAACACTTTTTTCCTTAGTAATATCTTGTTTATTTTTCCTCGTCATTGCTCTTGTATTAACCTTGAGTACAGAGAGTTGTTTTAACTCATCCGAAGAGGTTACAATCCGTGATAACGCATCAGCACAAACATTAGATTTTCCTTTTATATATTCTATTGTAAAGTCGTAATCTGATAGATCAAGCCTCATCCTAGTTAATTTTGATGTGGGATCTTTCATTCCAAAAAGAAAGACTAGAGGTCTGTGGTCTGTTCTTACTAAAAATTTTCTACCATAAAGATACGCTTTGAAGTGATTAACTGCCCAATGAATGGCAGTTAGTTCTTTTAAAATAACGGCTTTATTTTTTTCGCCTTTTGTAAAAGTTTTACTAGCAAATGCTATTGGAAGATCATTGCCATTTATATTTTGAGATAACACTGCTCCACATCCAACATCGGATGCATCAGTAGTGAGAATAAAATTTTTTGAAAAATCTGGAAATTGTAATGTTGTCGGTGACATCAGATACTGTTTAAGCGTTTCAAAAGCTTGTTGGCACTGCAATGACCAAATAAATTGAACGTTTTTCTTTAGTAATTGGTTTAATGGGTGTGCTATTATTGCAAAATTTGGCACAAACTTGCGATAGTAGTTGCAAAAAGCAACAAATCGTCTTACATCATCGTTATTTTTAGGTACCGGATAATTCAGTACAGATTCATATTTCGAGTCGTCAGGCAGAATACCATTGTCGGTTATTTTGTGACCTAAATACGTTACTTCTGTGCTAAAGAATTTACACTTTTTCGCGTTTAATTTCAAATTGTACTTTCTTAATCTGTCAAAAACTGTTGCTAAATTTGTCAAGTGGTGTCGGATCGAACATCCTACCACGATAATATCATCTATATAGACGAAAGCCATTTCAGGTGTTAAACCTGCCATTGCGATCGTCATCATTCTTTGAAAGCTATTTGGACTAATGTTTAATCCAAACGGTAATCTAGTAAATTGATAGTGTCCTGATTGTGTAGAAAAGGAAGTGTATTTTCTCGAATCTTCATCTAAATGTATTTGATGAAAACCTGACATTAAGTCAAGTGTTGTAAAAAATTTTGCTCGACCAAGTTGATCAAGAATAGTATCAATTCTCGGCAGTGGAAACTTATCTGCTAGTATTTTCTTATTTAGTTGTCGAAAATCAACAACTAGACGCCATTTCTTTGTACTGTTTTCTGCCTTTTTAGGAACTAACAAAATAGGATTATTGTATGGCGATACTGATGGTTCTATTATGTTTTCTTTCAGCATCTTACATACTTGGTTATTAATTTCTTCACTTTGTGAATGTATAGTTTTATAATTAGGTATATATACAGGGACATTATCGCTTAAATTAATATTTTGGCTATAAAAATTATTCTTTGATAGTGTTTCATTTGGTAAACAGAACACATCTGCATAGTTTTTTATTAGTTTAAAAAATTGATTTTTCGCGAATTGTGGGATATTTTCCATATCAATCTCATTAATTATTTCATTGATCCGCACTTTATTGCTAGGATTATTTATTTTCATATTAAATGAATAGTAAATTCGTAATGGTTCCATAATTGGGCTAAACTTATCTATATATACAGATTTATCTGTAGTATTTACAAATTTTATACAAGGATTATTGGGAGAAATTATGGTGTTTCCACAGAATATTCCAGGTTGGATTTCTTTGGAGAAAACTACCATATCTTCCGTTATATTTAATGATGAAATGTTTCTAATCACTTCACTCCGGCTAGGTAAAATAAATCCATTATTTATACTATCCTCTATTGGAACTTCGATCTGATGGTTATCGAAATAAAATTTCAATAGCCATTGATCGTAGTCTATTATGCATCTATATTTACAAAAGAAATCACGGCCTAATATGCCGTCCGTCGGTATTGGGAAATTATTGTCTACAATCTGAAGGTTGTGCCTAAGTGTAAGGCCATTATCAAATTGCAATATTGTCTCTGTTTCCGCGATGGTTTCGGTTGTACCATCGGTAACACCTGTTATTTGAAATCGCTTCAGTGGGTCAATTTTCTGCAACGTTGAAATTTTTCCCCGTTTGAAAACAGATATGTCCGAACCAGAATCAATTATGAATGAACATTTGGCGCCAGTCATATGTACGAGTATCGTAATAAAGTTTGTTGCACCCAGATTCATTGCATACGTTGTTCTGATTACGGGCGTTGTCCTAAAAAATTATATTGAGGTAGTACCTGCTGACCTTCAGTTTGGTTTAACTGATTCAGCATGTTTTGTGTTTGTCCAAACGGTGCATGTGTAAAACTGACACCGTTTTCGATGTTTGGTATATTAACTTGTGGGACAGCGAGTAACTGAGTCGCTTTGTTGTTGTTGAAAGTTTCGATTTGCGTTAGCGTCTCCTCTTTGTTGTCTATTTCCATTGAAACCATTCCGTACGAAATTCATACTGCTATTTTTGTTATAATTTCTGTATGAGTTGTGTTTATTGTGTGATCGTTGACCTCCGTTCACTCGGTGAAATTGATTGCGTCCCATTTGTAGGTTGTTAGTATATTGAGGCCTATTATTGCCTCTGTTTGGGTTATTTGACCGATTGGTGTATTGAAAGTTTCGGTTTGTTTGTCTACTCATGTTGGCAACTAAGACCTGGGCGTTATTTTCAGGGTTTTCGTTGACTTTGATAATAGCTTGCTTGATGTCTGTAAAATTTCCAGCTTTTAAAATTATTTTAATTTCATTGGATTGAATCCCATTTATAAGGGATTCCAACCCAACTCTTGTTGCCATATTATTTGCAACGTCTTCTGGAACCTTTTGTTCCAAATAAAGGCTTTTTAACTTAAGTGTGAGGTTTTCTACTTCCTCACAGAAATCAACAGTTGACGCTTTTTTCTTGATTTGCTTTAGTTTAGCAATCAAGGACTCTGGTTTCTCATAGCTTTTGCATCGTTCTTTAATATTTGCGGCGATGGCTTGGAGACTGTTCAAGTCACTTGGCAAGCCTGATCTCGCCTTATTAGTTAGTCTGGTTTTAATGAATTTTACGGCTGTACCCATGTGTTCAGCCTTAGTGGTCTCCTCAAGAAGGTTTATTGCATCAATGAACGCTTCTAAATTACCTGCTGAGCCATCGTACATTGGTACGATGGCTGTCGCTTGCTTTATGTCGAACGAAGTGTTCGTGGGTACCGGTTGAGGGGTAGTCATTTTAAAATTTTCTATTTTACTCTCTAAAATGCTTCTAATAGAAAAAAATGAGTTTCTTGCTGCTTTTGCTATGAAACTCAACTCTGTACTTGACAAGTCGTCTTCGTGCAGTATTAATTTTGCTTGTATATCTTTATATATTTCCTTCGCATACTCCAACTTTGTTTGTAATGTAGCTAGCTTAAAAGGTTTATAAATAGACTTTTTTAAATTTCCATCTAGCTGCAATAAAATTTTTAAATCCTCATTTATGTCATCATACTTTGTCATTACTTGACAAAAAAAAATATTGAAAACTAGTATAGAGGTATGATATTTATTTTATTTGACTTGTGATAAAAATTGTGATTTACAATTTTGAATTGTCTTCTAGGGGTAACCATGTAATGGGATCATCCCCCGGAAGTTCTCTAATTCTCTTCAACAGTTCTTCCCACGTCAAGGGGTAACCTACTTCTAGAGGAGCGAAAGCTCCAGATCCATGTCCTCTTCCTATTTCATTTAGAAATTCCATAAATTCATTAAGTTCATTGTCATCCATTCTATTATTTCCGGACATCGTACATTTTCTTCGGAGTTTAATCCCTTTTACTCCATAGCGCTGCTTCCACGTTCCATGTTGATGACCATTGGACCGGTTCGTTCGCTGGCTGCTGTATCCTGGATCGTTTAGTCCCCTCCGGATCTATTATCTCCATTTACGAGTTCACTTTCACATGCTTTCATAAAGTTCTTCAGTAGTAGTAGCCAATAGGATCTATTATCTCCATTTACGAGTTCACTTTCACATACTCTCATAAAGTTCTTCAGTAGTAGTAGCCAATAGGATCAATTATCTCCATTTACGAGTTCACTTTCACATGCTTTCATAAAGTTCTTCAGTAGTAGTAGCCAATAGGATCTATTATCTCCATTTACGAGTTCACTTTCACATACTCTCATAAAGTTCTTCAGTAGTAGTAGCCAATATGATCAATTATTTCCATTTACGAGTTCACTTTCACATGCTTTCATAAAGTTCTTCAGTAGTAGCCAATAGGATCAAATATCTCCATTTACGAGTTCACTTTCACATGCTTTCATAAAGTTCTTCAGTAGTAGCCAATAGGATCAAATATCTCCATTTACGAGTTCACTTTCACATGCTTTCATAAAGTTCTTCAGTAGTAGCCAATAGGATCAAATATCTCCAATTACGAGTTCACTTTCACATGCTTTCATAACGTTCTTCAGTAGTAGTCAATAGGATCAACACATTATCCTTGCTGTTCGTGTGCACACAATTTTTCGACACTTATCTGCTCCGCACCTTACATCGGGGCATTTCTAGAATTCACTTATTGTTCAGTTTTTCCTGGTTTTCGCTAACACACAAATTGTTCGGCACTTTTTATCGGAGCATTTTTAAACTTCACTTATAACACACATTTTCACCATCCGAAGATTACTGATTTGAATCGCGGTCGCCATTTAGTGGGCTTCCTGGCTTTCGGACATATCGGTTTTCAAACAAGAGTTGTTCTCCGAGTCTCCGTTTCTCCGACTCTGTTCGTCATTTTATTAACTCATTTTTCATACCTTAAATCTAGTACTACAATAAAAATATATGGCAGAAGAAAGTGGGAGTTGTCTTAGAAGCTTTAGTTATTTACTGCCCATCCAATCAGAAATGAATGGTAAGCAAAACATAGTTATACAATCAAACGCGCGAATGGTACGCCAGTTGCGAAACCATAAATAAATGAAAACATGCTTGCAAAATGCGCTGAGCGTTCTATGAAGTTTGCTGCGCACGCGGAAATGAGTTGACCTAGTAACGCTTGTAAACACAAGTGTTCTGGTTGAAGTTTCAATATTTGGGCGACACAGTAAACATGTATGTTACTGTCGCTTCGTTATTTTTATTATGCCATTTGCGGAAGTATACAAATGAGTAAGCTAACGGGTTTTGAAATATGTGACGTTGAAAAATGGGTTGAATTTCTTATTGAAAGGATTTGAAGATTTGATCTCTTGAGAGAGATTGGAATTTAAAATAGTTAGAATACATCATCGAAAATAGTTATAGTACAGTCGGCAATGCTGTCAGGATCAATTTTGAAAGTTAAAAATTTTCCTTAAATATTAGTAACAAAAAAAATATTCTTCTTCTTTAAAAAGAAGTCGCTTCCTAATAATAATTCTTCTTCTTTAGTAAAAAGAAGGTCGTTCCTTAAAATAATTCTTCTTCTTTAGTAAAAGAAGGTCGTTCCTTAAAATAATTCTTCTTCTTTATTGAAAGAAGGTCGTTTCTTTGTTTAAAATAATTCTTCCTCTTTATTTAAAGAGGGTCGTTATCTAATTCTATTTGTTTCGTATTTTCGTATTCTTATTTAATTTCCTTATAATTTTATTTTAATTTTTGTGATGTTGTGTGGTATAATTTTATTTTGATAATTATTATTTTTCTTCGCTTTTTGCGGTATTTTTATATTTCACTTCGCTTTATGCGGTATTTTTATATTTCACTTCGCTTTATGCGGTATTTTTATATTTCACTTCGCTTTATGCGGTATATTTATATTTCACTTCGCTTTATGCGGTATTTTTATATTTCACTTCGCTTTATGCGGTATATTTATAATAAAAATAAAAAAAAAATTATTTGACTTACATGATTAGCCTGAACATCTCGAGGGCACTCCTTGAGACTGCGGGACAACGTACTTCTGGCCACCAATCCTTTATCAGTGGTGATCTCAGCAAGCTCCGGTACGCGTGTTCAGATGGTCCTTACCGATGTCCTATTACTACCTTTTATCTCAGCTTCGCCGGGTGCGAATGGAATCTGCTGAGCAGGAACCTGGAGTGTGTTGCTCACCTTCTCAGTACGTCGCGTTGGATCCCTTTCCTCAGGATAAACCAGCTACTCAGGAACGTTACGTACGGCTGCCTTGTTGCGATTGGGTTAAGCGGTTGATGATAGTCCGGATGTACAAATCCTTTAACAGTTGTACTATTCCGGTGCTTGTGATATGGACTACTTCACTTTAACGTTGTAATACTCATAACACTTGATTCCACACTATGACTATCACTGCACACTCTGGGTCCCTATTCGGGCGCCAGTTAATTTTCTTTCTTAGAACTTAAAGAAAAAATTTTTTATTTATTTTAGAGCTATGCTCTACTTTTACTTAAAACTAAGATTAAGACTAAACTGAGACTAAATTAAGACTAAGACTAATTTAAGACTAACTTTACAATCGTGGCCCTGCTCTATTTATATTGATCTGGTGATGCGTTGTTGTGAAATAGCATGATGAAATCATGCTATCGATTTCCTGGGAAAGTTCCGTTCTCGATAATTCGTCTGGTCAATGTTTATGTTTATGTCTCGATCGCCCGCCTGTCCGCTGGGTGGCTAATTTATGATCTTCTGCACTTTGTCTGGGATGATGTTTATGGGTGGCTATGCTGACGCTGCGCGATAATGAAGTCATCTCGGTGTTAACTTATGTGTACCTTTATTTTGTTGTTTTTTTTTCTTCGATGTAGATGACTTCTCGTTGCAGTTAGCTCTTTGCTGCAGATGGGTCACCAATAGTTCATTTATGGTACAAAAATTTTCCTCACTATGTCAAAGTGGCTTGGCGCATCGCCCGCTCAGCAACGCGTTCGGTGCTCTGCCTGTGCAGTTTTGACAGTATCTTCCAAACACAATAACCGAAGGCTAGTGCCGTTACTGAACATATCGCAATTGTTTGCGCTAAATGACTGTTCTCCATAGTGGTGCTCGCGACAGCTGGTGCAACTATTTCGTCTGCGCTTAGCCATCCCATTTTGCACAAAATTTATTATTCTCTCTCCGCTCGTCAATCACTTGCTAGTTCACAACACAGAACTCACTTTATGCACACTCGAATCCGACGGTCGCCATTTGACTGGTCCATATGGAGCGAAATAAAAGTCCGTATCGTTTGACGAAAATCACAATCTCCTTTATTGATCGAAAAGCCTAGGTATATATATGATAATCGTTATTCACAATCGTATGTGCCAGAAAGGGTGATATAGTAAAAAGGAGACGGCTGGAGTGACAAATATCAAAATTGTTTACTCTTCAACTATCGGGCACATGGAATAGCGTTGAGCGCATTGGCTTGTTATTTGATATCCTCCACGTTGCATGCCATCGGTCCTCGAACCTCACAAGTAAAAGTAGAGAGAGAGAATCGATAGAACGACGCAACTTGGTGGTGAATGACTTTGTTTGAAATTGAACTCTGCGCTTTTGCGCTTGATCGGTGCTTCGGTGCTGAATCGCAAATGTGCTAATTCTGTAACATGACGATTTTATGCGATTTTATGCCACTTGGCTTTTATGCCACCTAGCTTTACAATATACTACAGTTTGCTCTATCTATTTGTAGCACTGGTTTCGTCACCTGTCATTAAAAAGACAAAAGCGGTATAATATTATCCAGCATACTAAGCATACTACCCCTGGCCCGACTGGCTCAGTACTTTTTATTTCATCTTATGTTTACAATTACAATTTCTTATTTACTAACTTAATTTTTCGGGTCGCGCTAGAATCGTACGCACACGTTTCCGTGGTGCTGACTCTGCGCGAACCCCTGTTGTATAACCAAACCGCTATGTTGAACAATCACAATTTCTTATTTATTAACATAAAATTTTTCCGGTCGCGCTAGAATCGTTCGCACACGTTTCCGTGGTGCTGTCTCTGCGCGACCCCTGTTGTACAATCAAAACCGCTATGTTGAACTTGCCTCTGGAAATTTGACGAATAAACAAAACTAAAGTGGGGCCGGTTCGACATAAGCGGGACTTATAAATTAAATAAGGGCGCTACATCTCCCCCTACTCAATGAGTTTTAGGGGAAACTTGAAGAGTTTTCCCTAAAACTGGGTCGTGCGGGTTAATACTCCTATGTCCTATATTTGTTTTCGTGGTATTTTCCGGATAAAATAATAACGCAGCTGTATCGATTACCGTTCCCACTGGACTGACTTTATTCTTCTCTCAAATTATCATGTAACTTAAACTCTACACAAGATTACACATACTTATTTAAATGGGAGGTGCCTGGAGTTACTTCGGTAATTTCTAATAACCAATCGCTATCGGTGTGGCTATGTA
>NW_026599837.1:0-20888 GCF_029784135.1 Toxorhynchites rutilus septentrionalis
GCAAACTTCGTCCCGTTCTTAATTTATTTTTCGTTATCACATCCACGTTTTCTTACTAAGCGCTGTTCATGGATCCAATCGCAGAATAATTCATTGATTGATCTTCTAATCTTCCCTTTAAAATTACCTTTTACTATAAAATTCCTAGTACTTCTACCGAAACTCGACATTATAATATCAGATTATTTTCAGACACAATTCTCGTTCAAAATTTTTCAACCACTTGCAAATAACATGTTTCTCCGTTACGTTACATGCCAAATTTGGTTTTATTTGCTTGATTAATTCTCCATAGAATCATTTACTGCACCCTTAAACCTACATATGCCTAATTTGGTTTCATTTGCTTGATTAATTCTCGAGTAATGCAGAAATTTGTGCTTCATTTGTATGGCAGCCTCCCCTAAGAAAGGGGGAGGGGTATCTAACCACCATAGAAACTTTTATTGCACCCTAAAGTTTCCATATGCCTAATTTGATTTAATTTGCTTGATTAATTCTCGAGTAATGCAAAAATTTGTGTTTCATTTGTTTGGCAGCCCCCCCTTGGAGAGGGGGGAAGGGTCTCAAACTGTCTCGAAAACCTTCCCCGGCCCCAAAAACCCCTACATACCAATTTTCATGATCCATTTCACCAAGAAAATGTAGGTATCAGAGAAATTTCTCGTCAGTTTGGACGATCCCATCAAGTAGTGCTCAATTATTTGACGAATTCTAAAGGATACGGTAAGAAGGAGAGAGCTCCACGTAAATCGAAACTTTCTGAGCGGCAAATAGCTAGAACAGGTTCGAATGGCACAGCGCAGCAAGATCTTCACCTGGTTTTATAGAAGTTGGACAGAGTGTAGAAGCAAGCTACAAGAGTTCTCTTACTTGAGCGAGATCACCACGGATAGGCTGTTTTAAAAGTGTTAGTTGTTAGATTTTTAGATTTCAGAATTCTTTCGGGTTTTAGACTTTTTGATTATATTTTTTAAATTTTTTTTTATTTTTTATTCTTGGAGCTTTTGACTTTTGTTTTAGAATTTTAGAATTGGTTTTTCTTTTTGGATTTTAGATTTTAGATTTCTGGATACAATATTTTAAGATCTAAGATTTCCAGATTTTAGTATCTTGGTTTTCTAGATTTGTGATTTTTGATTATATGGATTCCATGTTTTTCAAGTTTTGGATTAGCTTTCTATTTCTGATACTTGTCATGATTCGCATCTCACTTGCTTTGTGTTACCTTGTGCACAGAAATAATCCTAAAGGTAAATTTTTTTTTTAAATTTTAATTTAAATTTAAATTTTATTTAAAAAAAATATTGTAGGTTGTGTGGAAGGCACGACCGCATCGTTGACGTATGATGTCGAAATAATTTTACTCAATTCGCTCGTTTCTTACTGTTATTGTGTTAGGCTGAAACGAAATTGATGGCTCTTTGGTACATGACACACGCAGGTATCTAGTTATTAGGCGAAACTGTTATTATTATATTATTAGGATCAGCCGTAAACAGCGCATAAAAGTAGCAATGGATATACAAAAAGAATACATACATACTTTCACGAGACCTGAGGGAACTCTTGGTTATGGGTAATTGTATGGAAGCTTGTGCTACTCGCAAGCATTTTCACAAATTGGGTTGCGACTAGAAATGGCCTCCGAATGTTCGTATCGTGTTTTAATTGTTGGCGACCCTTATCTTGTTGAAGGTTTCGGTTGATTTTCCCCTCCAAGTAAAGTATCCAGGACATGTACACTTCATTGCAAGAAAACTAATGAATCCTTTAAGGTGTCCTGGACCTTGGCTAACGAACACAGTTCCCAATCTCTGCGCATTGATGTGAAACTGATCAGAAAAAGATTCTCATATTCGACAGAATGTACAATCTGATTCAATGTCTGAGTACGTAGTACGTACATTAGTTAACCCTTAGTCATCTGTACTCGTTCTGTATTTTAGATACTGAATAACAAAAGTGCTACGAATTTTATTTTGTAAGGCGCTCAAATTCTAAATTTCCAATCATACGGTGTTAAATGGCCCAGCAGAAGTATAATATACCCATGAGTTGTTTCTCTCAGAGACTATAAAGCTCAGAGAAACAGTTTGTATGAATGAGAGATTCGATCAATCTATTTCCTCCATGCCCACCAGCGAAGAGAAGAAACCGTTCCTCCGGTGAGCGTGTGTGTTCTCCCAGTATTTGTACATTAATTCTCCAGTTCGCGCTCTTGTTTTCCTGCATTCTCTGAGCACATAATATAGATGCCAGATGTGAAGACATGTTTCGTTGTCAAGACATTTAATTTTGTGAAAACATACTGAGGTCATTTCAAAGTATGTGAAAACAATTGTTTGTGTGATTTATCGAACATGATTTAGAAATATCGTGATGGTTTTGCGTTTTTGTTCATTATGATTACATTTGAAGACATTTATTCGTACCATGCAATGATATTTGAAAAAATCATCTGGCATCCCTCGCATACAAGCTATTTCTCTCGTGAGAATGTTTACGGCCGAAAGCGAGCAAATTTCCCCGATCGAGGGTATGCCATACTGCCCGATGGTAAGCTGATGCGGAAAATACAAATTGAGAAAGGAAAGAATCCTTTCTTACTATTTTCTTCATCTGAGATATTCACTGGGAACTCGACTCAATAGATATGATCCACAGTTATCGCCTTTGAATCGGATTCAAGCAAAAAAACATATAGAAATGATGTAATAAATTACATCAAAAATCGCTTCCAAAGAAAATTATTTTTCTTATCTTTTAAAGCATGTTACAAATGTAAAATTTTCATGGTAGGATTCTATCATTGACTAGCACGTTTGCCTATATCCATTGCATTTCTATTCTTGCTGGTTTACGAGAAAATCAGGTGGGTCAAATTGCCTGGCAGGCGCGTTTTAGACACATCTCCTCTACGTACAAACAGAATTTTTGTTTTATATATAAAAACGAGAAAACATTCACGTTGCTTACTTAGCGCAGTACTGTCACTAACGAGGTAATAATTAATTATGCATCAACCATTTTCTACTCATTCAACGAAACCACACAAAACATCGGTCCTTTTCGAGGTCAACTTTTACTAAATAGTTAATTCTAGAATTTCAAAAACCTTTCCGTAGTCCTGCGTCAAAAATAATACCAGAAGGATTTAGATTTTTTGATTTAAAACTTTCGTATTTTATTTTTTCAGATTCTAGATTTTTTTGATTCAAGTTTTTTGGTTCTCTATTCGTGTGTTTTATGTTTTTTTTTATTTAATCAATTCACTAGCAGACCCAGCGAACTCAAAATTGATATAAATATATGAATAATAAGAACATTTAATATGAAAGTTTTTCTTATCTAACTTATCTTTCTTATCTAACGATCCCAGAGCCATTCATTGATTAATATTCTATGGACTTTGGAGTTTATGATTGAAATGATTGAAATGAAATCAATCAATCGATGAATTTGCGATGATTATCAAACACAATTTCAGTTCAAGGTTTAACCCTATTATCAAAAACGACGGGCGTTGGAGACTAGTGAAAAACCTTGTGACTACACCAAGAACTCTCAATTTATATATATTGTTTTATTTTCATTTGTTGGAATATTTCAAATGATAACAGGACTTGTGCGTGGAGTAAGAGAAAGAGAATGAGAGAGAGAGTCAAATTGTAGAGCTTTAAAGATTTTGCAATTCATTCGCCTCAATCACTGGTTGTTAACTGGATGACTGTCGAATAGTAATTGCTGCTAAAAATTTAAAGTAAAGAGCAGGTAATTCATACCTCTCAACGTCATATGTGCAAAATCGACTCAGAAGAGAAACATAATGTATAGCACAGCCCCTTTTTCTACTTTTTTTTTTCTATTCAACAAACGCATATTTAATTACTCAGAATAATTCTACTGAGCGGCGCGAGCAATCGGCACAGCAGCAGTATTTCCAAATCAATTCTCACTTTTAACATATGGTATTGGCTGTTCGCTGAATCTTCGTTGAGTTATAGAGTTTTAAACCTTTCAGTTCATTCGCCTCTAAGTCTAGAACCCAAAACCAAAGAGCGAAAAATCTATACCTTTTGTTCAATACAACATTGCATCGAAAAGTGAAACTAAATCGTGTTAGCTAATTCCCGAATAGCTTGCAAGAATTTTGCGGGAGAATGTGAGCGGCGAGTAGTATAAAAAAATACCTATTCTATTCCTTACGGTGATTACTCATTCAACTATTCTCACAATATATGGTCGGTGTTAAGTCAGACCGGACCATGTGACATTTCGAGAAAAACGAGTTTGATGTTTGGTGCTATAATGAGTTTTCAATGAGCGTTCAAAAAAATTT
Organism: Toxorhynchites rutilus septentrionalis; assembly: GCF_029784135.1. Lineage (NCBI taxonomy): Eukaryota > Metazoa > Arthropoda > Insecta > Diptera > Culicidae > Toxorhynchites > Toxorhynchites rutilus. The sequence continues at coordinate 4,343 of NW_026599837.1, forward strand.
CGATGAGTTATTCCCGCTGTACGCGTGATTTTCCAAATCTGGTAAATGTGGAATGTGGAACAAAATGTTCAACCTAATGTAAACAATAACTCGAAGTTTTCAATTTTGCGACTTGGTCCGCTCTGACTTAACACCGACCATATGTCTAAGGTAACGAAAATCCTGGTCATATTATGTCACATTAACCTGGGTATTTGAATTCAAAAGACATGCATCAATTGACGAGATATTACATTGAATGTTATTGAAAGGTTGGACGTAGTCCTACGTTAAAAAAACGCGGTACGTGTTACATAATAATAAGTAGATGAATTTTCCATATTTTCTCCAGTTTTTCGCATCATACAAACACTTCTTGGGTATATACGAACTCAACAATATACAGGCTGTTCAACTCAGCCGATCCGTTATCGATTGATACGCGTATTTTAGATTTTCTGATTGTAGATTTGTAGATTTTTTGAATTTTTAGACTTAAGATTCTACATTTTTGAGTTTTAGAATGTTATGGTTTTTAGATTTAGGATTTTAGGATTTTCGTTTTTCGAGTATTTTTAAATTTTAGTGGATTGGATTTCCCATTTTCGGATCTTTTGACTTTAATTATTATACTTTTAGATATTTGAATCGTTTGTTTGAGAAACCCCATAAACGCCACTTGTATCAAAATTTTATTATCAATTGGCAAATTTTGAGTCCTTGAGGATACCTACATCGAGTGGAGGCGATCTGGCGTAGTGGTAACATCCATACCTCTCACGCAGAGATCACGAATTCAATTCTCACTCCCGACATTCTTCCGAAAATGGAAGCAAAAGTGACGAACCAGCCGAAATGTGTTGAAAATCACTATAATAGAGAAGAAAAAAAAACCTTCATCGACTATCAAAATTCCAGAAAAAGTTAGTCCTACGAATCCCCTTTAATTGGGGTTTGAAACATAATCTATATAAATAAAAATGTAAGGCAAAATCTGTTGGTAAGCGGAAAACCCGAAGAAGGGATGGTCCGATTTTAGCCTCCTGTATTTTGTTGTATTCGTCTCTTCCCGTAGATCAATATAGTGGAGAGAAAAATCGGAAAATCCTGAAGGAAGGAAATTCGGAAAATTTAATTCCCATAACAATAAACGTTGTTAGTCCATTCGATATTTACGCTATTGAAATTGATCTTTGTTCGTAAGTGGAAATGGATTTTCAGGCGAATTAACGCATTTCCATATCTTATATTCTATAAATAAAAATGGAAGGCCAAAATTGTTGGTAAGCGCAAAACCCGAGGAAAGAATGGTTCAATTTGAGTCATCTATATTTCGTTGTATTCGTCTCTTCCCGTAGATCAATATAGCGGAGAGAAAAATCGGAAAATTCGGAAAATTGAATTCCCATATGTTCTACAATTAGCTAAGCGTTGTTAGTCCATTTGATGTTGGCGCTAACGAAACTGATTTTTGTTTGAAAGTGGAAAAGGATTTTCAGACGGAATAACGCATTCCTATATCTTCTATCTATATAAACAAAAATGGAAGGCCAAATGTGTTGGTGTGCCCTAAACCCGAGGAAGGAATGGTCCGATTTGAGCTGTCTTTATGTTGTTATATTCTCTGTATCAAACATGTATTCCATGCAACGGAGAAACATGTTAAGGACCGTATCGTTATTTATGGGTACGCCTTAGAGTCTCCGTCTGAAAAAGACTATAGCTTGTTTCGACAGCTGTTTATTTTTCTCCTGTTGTTGACACAGTTAGCGTTCAGTTAGCATTGTTAAAAGATCGTTTTTTCCTAAAAGTGCAATCATGAGAGGGCTAACAGAAGAAAAACGAAAATCCATTGTGACCAGATACTGCTCCGAAACAGGAATATCAATGAGAAAATTGGCGAAGGCGGAAGGAGTAAGCGTCCATGCGGTCCAAAACGCTATCAAGCGATTTGGTATGTATAATACATTGAAGGATCTACCCGGTCGCGGCAGAAAACCTGGGCCATCCAAGCCAAACTTGGATAAAAAGATTTGCAGGCAATTTGAAAGAAAAAAGGAATTATCGATACGGGATTGCGCAAAAAAGTGTGGAACATCAATCGGTATGGTTCAACGTGCCAAAGAACGTAACTCACTGAAGGCATATAGAAAGCAAAAATGTCCCAAACGCAGCCAAATTCAGGCAAGTTATTCAGGCAAGTTCCGTGAAAACCCGTGCCCGTAAGCTTTACGATGGGATTTTAAGCAAACGCGAACTGTGCATCGTCATGGATGATGAAACCTACGTCAAACTGGACTACAAAACTCTTCCTGGGGCACAGTTTTACACTGTAAAGCAAGGAACAGATGTCCCGAACGCGGAGAAGTCAATTTTTTGCGAAAAATTCGGTAAGAAAGTGCTGGTTTGGCAAGCTGTTTGTCAATGTGGCATGAAATCATCTCCTTTCTTCACTCTCGGGAATATGAATGGTGAAATTTACCGGAAAGAATGTCTCCAAAAGCGTGTGTTACCGCTCATCCGAAAGCACACTGGTCCGACACTATTTTGGCCTGATTTGGCATCATGCCACTATGCACGTTTGACCTTGGATTGGTATCGCGAGAATAATGTCGATTTTGTGGAAAAGGAGATGAATCCTCCAAATTGTCCGCAAATAAGACCTATTGAAAAATTTTGGGCTTTGATGAAGGGACGACTGCGGAAGAAGGACAAGGCAGCCGATGACCTTGAGCAGTTCAAAAAGGATTGGATAAATGTGAGCAAACAAGTCGATGAGACGGTTGTCCAGAACCTAATGAGGGACATCAAGAAGCAGGTGCGATCATTGGCGCGAAAATCAGAATCTTGATTATTTTTTACTGTTACTCCTTTCTTTCATTCATAAGATACAATATTTTGATATCAGAACTGAAAAATAAATGCAATATTTGAAATAAAGCTGTGTTTTGAGCGTACCCATAATTAACGATACGGTCCTTATTTACAAATGCTTGAAGAATCTTGAACGAGAATTGTGTCTGAAAATAATTTTATATTATAAGGACGAATTTTTGTAGAAGTACTATACAATTGTGAAGGGGCAAAGGGTAATCAATCAATGAAGTGTTCAGTGATTGGACTCACTAAAGTTCACTTAGTAAGAAAACGTGGATGTTTGAAAGTATTCAAATCAAAAAATCTATTTTGGGCGGGACGAAGTTCGTCGGGTTTCATATAAAATTTCATTCATTGTTTACCGATGCCGTAAGAAGCATGCGCAACTCATCTTAATCGAAATTTCTTCTGATGATGATACACAGCCCCAAGTAAGAACTTGGTATGAGCAGTATGTACATTAAAAGTACATAAAATTGAATTGCATCACTTCTAAATTAACCACTGATTTCTCGTTTTTTTTTAGAAACCCCCTAAGTCCATCAACTTTAAAACGTTATATTTTGAGCTTAAACTGTTATATTGAAGAAAAAGTGGTTTCACATTATATGCTTTGGGTGTAATACCCGAACCTGATACCAACAAATAGGAGGACCAGGTCAAAATTTGGTGAAAAACAGTTTTTGGTCGTTTTCTCGCAAGTGCGTCAAATGGACTTATGGGGTTTCTTAAACAAATGATTCATTTGCATTTGAGATTTTCTAACGTTTGGATATTAGTTTTTTGTTCTCAGATCTTTTTATATTCGTTTTCCTCGTAAAATTACGTCTTTTGGGAAAATATTTAGGGTACAATTAAAATATATAATTATCGATTGCGTCACAAAAACCCTCCAATTTTGAGCGCTTATCGTTCAACTATTGATGAATTAATTCGAATCTTGAATTATTTGTTAATTTGTTAATTTGTTAATTTGTTAATTTGTTAATTTGTTAATTTGTTAATTTGTTAATTTGTTAATTTGTTAATTTGTTAATTTGTTAATTTGTTAATTTGTTAATTTGTTAATTTGTTAATTTGTTAATTTGTTAATTTGTTAATTTGTTAATTTGTTAATTTGTTAATTTGTTAATTTGTTAATTTGTTAATTTGTTAATTTGTTAATTTGTTAATTTGTTAATTTGTTAATTTGTTAATTTGTTAATTTGTTAATTTGTTAATTTGTTAATTTGTTAATTTGTTAATTTGTTAATTTGTTAATTTGTTAATTTGTTAATTTGTTAATTTGTTAATTTGTTAATTTGTTAATTTGTTAATTTGTTAATTTGTTAATTTGTTAATTTGTTAATTTGTTAATTTGTTAATTTGTTAATTTGTTAATTTGTTAATTTGTTAATTTGTTAATTTGTTGATTTGTTAATTTGTTAATTTGTTAATTTGTTAATTTGTTAATTTGTTAATTTGTTAATTTGTTAATTTGTTAATTTGTTAATTTGTTAATTTGTTAATTTGTTAATTTGTTAATTTGTTAATTTGTTAATTTGTTAATTTGTTAATTTGTTAATTTGTTAATTTGTTAATTTGTTAATTTGTTAATTTGTTAATTTGTTAATTTGTTAATTTGTTAATTTGTTAATTTGTTAATTTGTTAATTTGTTAATTTGTTAATTTGTTAATTTGTTAATTTGTTAATTTGTTAATTTGTTAATTTGTTAATTTGTTAATTTGTTAATTTGTTAATTTGTTAATTTGTTAATTTGTTAATTTGTTAATTTGTTAATTTGTTAATTTGTTAATTTGTTAATTTGTTAATTTGTTAATTTGTTAATTTGTTAATTTGTTAATTTGTTAATTTGTTAATTTGTTAATTTGTTAATTTGTTAATTTGTTAATTTGTTAATTTGTTAATTTGTTAATTTGTTAATTTGTTAATTTGTTAATTTGTTAATTTGTTAATTTGTTAATTTGTTAATTTGTTAATTTGTTAATTTGTTAATTTGTTAATTTGTTAATTTGTTAATTTGTTAATTTGTTAATTTGTTAATTTGTTAATTTGTTAATTTGTTAATTTGTTAATTTGTTAATTTGTTAATTTGTTAATTTGTTAATTTGTTAATTTGTTAATTTGTTAATTTGTTAATTTGTTAATTTGTTAATTTGTTAATTTGTTAATTTGTTAATTTGTTAATTTGTTAATTTGTTAATTTGTTAATTTGTTAATTTGTTAATTTGTTAATTTGTTAATTTGTTAATTTGTTAATTTGTTAATTTGTTAATTTGTTAATTTGTTAATTTGTTAATTTGTTAATTTGTTAATTTGTTAATTTGTTAATTTGTTAATTTGTTAATTTGTTAATTTGTTAATTTGTTAATTTGTTAATTTGTTAATTTGTTAATTTGTTAATTTGTTAATTTGTTAATTTGTTAATTTGTTAATTTGTTAATTTGTTAATTTGTTAATTTGTTAATTTGTTAATTTGTTAATTTGTTAATTTGTTAATTTGTTAATTTGTTAATTTGTTAATTTGTTAATTTGTTAATTTGTTAATTTGTTAATTTGTTAATTTGTTAATTTGTTAATTTGTTAATTTGTTAATTTGTTAATTTGTTAATTTGTTAATTTGTTAATTTGTTAATTTGTTAATTTGTTAATTTGTTAATTTGTTAATTTGTTAATTTGTTAATTTGTTAATTTGTTAATTTGTTAATTTGTTAATTTGTTAATTTGTTAATTTGTTAATTTGTTAATTTGTTAATTTGTTAATTTGTTAATTTGTTAATTTGTTAATTTGTTAATTTGTTAATTTGTTAATTTGTTAATTTGTTAATTTGTTAATTTGTTAATTTGTTAATTTGTTAATTTGTTAATTTGTTAATTTGTTAATTTGTTAATTTGTTAATTTGTTAATTTGTTAATTTGTTAATTTGTTAATTTGTTAATTTGTTAATTTGTTAATTTGTTAATTTGTTAATTTGTTAATTTGTTAATTTGTTAATTTGTTAATTTGTTAATTTGTTAATTTGTTAATTTGTTAATTTGTTAATTTGTTAATTTGTTAATTTGTTAATTTGTTAATTTGTTAATTTGTTAATTTGTTAATTTGTTAATTTGTTAATTTGTTAATTTGTTAATTTGTTAATTTGTTAATTTGTTAATTTGTTAATTTGTTAATTTGTTAATTTGTTAATTTGTTAATTTGTTAATTTGTTAATTTGTTAATTTGTTAATTTGTTAATTTGTTAATTTGTTAATTTGTTAATTTGTTAATTTGTTAATTTGTTAATTTGTTAATTTGTTAATTTGTTAATTTGTTAATTTGTTAATTTGTTAATTTGTTAATTTGTTAATTTGTTAATTTGTTAATTTGTTAATTTGTTAATTTGTTAATTTGTTAATTTGTTAATTTGTTAATTTGTTAATTTGTTAATTTGTTAATTTGTTAATTTGTTAATTTGTTAATTTGTTAATTTGTTAATTTGTTAATTTGTTAATTTGTTAATTTGTTAATTTGTTAATTTGTTAATTTGTTAATTTGTTAATTTGTTAATTTGTTAATTTGTTAATTTGTTAATTTGTTAATTTGCTAATTTGTTAATTTGTTAATTTGTTAATTTGTTAATTTGTTAATTTGTTAATTTGTTAATTTGTTAATTTGTTAATTTGTTAATTTGTTAATTTGTTAATTTGTTAATTTGTTAATTTGTTAATTTGTTAATTTGTTAATTTGTTAATTTGTTAATTTGTTAATTTGTTAATTTGTTAATTTGTTAATTTGTTAATTTGTTAATTTGTTAATTTGTTAATTTGTTAATTTGTTAATTTGTCAATTTGTCAATTTGTTAATTTGTTAATTTGTTAATTTGGTAAAACATTTAACATCTCTAGTTGTCCGTCGGAAGTTGCAACTTGTGGCTCTGGCAAACACAAAGTGTCTCTAAAGCGATTGAAACGATGGATTAATTTTACGACAATCTTATGTTTGCTATATATTCATTCTGCTTCCTTCATAATTGGAGTATAAAAATCATTTATTGCCCCGCCCGGAACCAAATAAAAACGGGAGCAAATTCCACCAAACCGAGCTGCTAATCATCAGCATTTCCCTGACTCAATAAATTCCATTTTACAACCCTTCACCGCCGGCCAGCCGACCGTCTCCGCAACCCCGTCTGCCATACAGATGGGGAAACTAAACCACAATGTTATCAAAATTTAATCACATTCCATCTTACTTTCGCTATTGCTATTTGCCGCTTAGCACTCCGCCTCCCGCCCCGAAGTTCCATCCTCGCTCGCCACTAATCAACAGCACGAAAATGATTTGTTGTTTCATCGGACCTCCATCTCGTGACGGAGAAAACTTTCCGTAACGGACGCCTGGAAAATCCCATTTAAGCTCCCTAACCCTAATTCAGCAGTCACGAAACTTTTCACCCCCATAAAAATGCAAGTAATTACTTCTAATGGCGGCGGGAACTCCTCGTTTCGGCATTAACCGGGAGGCGACCGGCTGCATCGCGATGACATCGACCGTTGCGTCAGGGTCGAAAATGACCGCACCCAAAGCGGACTGAATCTGTCTGGCGCGCGGGGAGTTAACACCGACGAGATTTGCGGTGTACTTTCCAACCGTTTATGACCGTGACGCGAATGTTGGAAACTTCAAATTAATCATCCCGCTCATCTTTTATGGAGATACTCTGTCCTTGCAAGCGCTTCAACGCGTAAATACACGAAACATCGCCGCGTCGACTGATGTTTTGTGTATTTATTAAATTCTTTCTAATGAAACTCAATCCATCATCAGCAAAACATAATTAATTGAAAATAAATTGCAGCGAGCAAAGTTTTTCTCGCTTGCTCGGGCCAACCCTCCGTGAGGACGCAAATACCGAGCGCAGATAAGCCAACCAGCGATAGATAGGAAGCGTGGGCGGCTTCCGTTGAGTTGGTTCAGTTTGGTTTGGTTTTTAGAGTTTCAGAGCTTCCCGTTCTGTGTTCGGTGCGGAAATAGCGAGCTAATAGAGTTAAATGCTGAAAAAAAGCCAACACTAATTTTACAAGCCATAGATGAAAATTTATGCTAATGGCTTCGGGAAAGTTCACTATTTTGGGCTACCAGCTGGAAGTTTTAATGCGATTTCGGCCACCGATTTCTAATGTTCGGATAGAACGGATGTCGTGCAGACTCCGGGCGGATACCCATGAAGAGTCAAACAGAAGGCATAATAATTAATAGAAAACAATGTACCGATAATTCGTGCTTTTGGGTCAGAATCTGTTAAAGATATCAATTTGCTCTCCGTCTGACTTAATGGCAAGAATTCCGAGTACACTGATTTGCGATAACCTTGACTTGTGATCAACTTTGCCGTGATTTTTGACGCAGGATAACGTCTTTCTAGAAGCATGCATATTAAGGAAAAATAATTCTCTGGTGAATTAATTCGTAGTTAATCAAATAATTGATTTGCATGCAAATTATAGGTTTTTTTTCAAAATTAAAATAGCTAAAATCGTGTGTAAATCCAATTAATTAGATTCTCTCTTAATACATACAGAAGAAACCAGAAGAAGAAGCAATCGTAGCTACAATGGATTCTCCATGGATTGATCTGGTGATAGGCTTTTTTCAAGGCTAGAGGCGAATGTATTTTGTAGTTTTTGTAGCCTCTATATTGGACAAAAAAAACATCTATCAAACCATTATTTTACCCATGTCCCGGCCTTAATGAGTGGGCAACCAACCGAAGCGAAATGAAGCACTTCCCCAAGCGGTTGTTGAAATGCTGTACAGGCAAATCATTTTTTGTGCAGGGGATAGGGACCGCACAAAAAAAAATCGTGCAAAACTTCACCAGTAGCTTTAAAAAATCGTGTTCGGTACACATTTTGAAAAAAAAACTTTTTTTGTGCGGTAGATAGGGACCGCATAAAAAAAGTTTCCCCGCAAGAAAATAACTCAAACCCACACCGTTCACCATTCAATTTCCTTTTGTTTCCCTGTTAGTTGCATGTCGAAACGTGTTGCTGTTAGAAATCATGTCATGCAAAAACGGGCATTTGATAGGAGGAGGGGAATGATTTCAGAAGTGGATAATTGACACGCAAATATGCTTTTTTCGCACTGAAATGCACATAAACCATTGAAAAAAACTAAATGGAAGATAACTTCGTCAAATACGCTTTTTCTCATATACCGCACAAAAAAATCGCACAAAAGAAACCGCACATGAACAGAAAACCACACAAAAAAATCGCACAAAAAACAATCGAACAAAAAAACCGCAAAAAAACTGGTTTTACTGTATATACTTGCTGATAATCAACGTGCTGCTCTTGCGGTGATGAAAGGCAACTAAAGAGATAATTCTCAAATTTCGTTTCATTCTTAAATACTATCCGAAGAGACAGAATTTAATAAAATAAATTCGTAGTCTTATGTCAACAATGCGTTCGTGTCTAGGACACTTTTTTTTTTGGTTTCGAATGAGATAAAAAGCTTCTCTCGTCGATAGCTAGAAGCCGTCGAACGTATAGTTGTTTGCGCCTCAGTTAACGTTATAAAAAATGTAGTTATGAGCTTGGTGGCTGGTGAGGTGATATTTTTCGCTCAAATATTTTTTTTATGTAGGATTAGGTTTTTCCAGAACAGATTGGGGATGCAAATTAAAAAACGGAAATCGGTCGCATCGCCAAAATTGCCCAATTTCGAACGCTTATGGCACAGCCATTTCCTGATGGATTTACGAGATTTTTGCATCAATCGATTTGGGCACTCCATAACAATACAATGAAGAAAATTATATATTTCACGAAACCAACCATCGAACAATTGAAAAAAATGTCAAGCATTATCCAAACGAAAATCCCGCGCTCTGATTGGTCGTTTGATCTCGTAGTTGCTCTTCCAACATGTTTTTGAAGGTCGAAAGTTCAGTTGAAGTTGTTACTTTCATTTTTGCAAAAGGCTTCAAACTCGGAGAGTTTTTCCAAATTGGCCTTTTCATAATTCTAAATTCAATACATTATCATCATGTTCTGTCTGCGAAGAGAATAAAAATCTTCATCGCAAGGCCCACCCCATAGTGAACCATGAGCCATTAGATAAATATATATAAAATTCGCGGTCTAACAGCTAACTAACGCGAATTTAATCTTCATCTGGGGTTTTTGATACGGAGATGGAAATTGCTAGCCGCGGATAGAGTTCTCGGAAAAAATACCAGAGCGAATAGACAGCAAATAATTTTATATTCTCTGTTTCAGTCCTCAAATCATAACACGAAAATCAAAAAAAAAAGAGCATACACTTTTCCTTCAACTGGAAAAGTCGATACAGTTTCTACAAACTTGTATTGCAATCGATACTCAGAGCGACGGCGAGCTGAGTCGTAGAATATGATTGAATTTTCCTGAATTTCGCGTGAACGTGAATGAGAGATTCACCTTCATCCTGGTGAAAGTGTAGGAAATTTGGAAAAAGTGATTTCCTATTTACTCTGCCGTGAGATCGTAATAGTAATTTGCGTTGGCGTATTCTACATCGTGTTCCGTTGGTTTAATACGAAAATGGGGATGGAGAATCTGGAGAATATATTTTTCTATTATTTTATTCACATAGAACGCGGGAGCCATCTCGTCTAGAACCACAGAAGCATATCTCATTTCACTTCGGCATCTTTTATCGTGTTATACACCATCCAATGACTCATCTTTTCAGGGCCACAAAATTATGAATGAATTTAATAATCTAATTTGTCAAATATATCAAAAATCAGTATGAAGCAAATAACCTAACATAGTCCTACATCAATTATGCGGTCGTGTCTCAGACATAACCCTCCTGTAATGTTTGTATTGTGCGTAATCTATACCGCAAAGAAGTGAAGTGCGCAAGGCAACCATACGCAAGACATACGTTCGTGGTGCGGTGAGAGTCAATATAATTACACGATGAAATTAATGATATTAATGAAAATATTAATTAATGAAAAGTTTGTTCCTAACAAGCCACATATTTGATGTAGAAATTTGTATTTTACACGATTTCATATATTTTTTCTATGTATATTCACAATGAAAAATATGATTTACCAACGTTTCTCTAAAGCAGTCTGACATAGCTGACTTGAAACCCAGCAGCCTTGTTGACAGCGTCCATAAACAATCCGTCATTGAAACATTGATGAATGCATGACACCGTTGATTACTATCTCCAAAAAGGCCCCGAGGTATCTAGACCTGGAAAAACAAAAAAGTATTAACATAATAAGTAAATATCAAGAATTATTGATAATGAAATGCATCCTTTCTTCTTCATTTGATGCTTACAGCTGTTGCCTTTGAATTAATTTCAACCAACAAAACCCTTCCAGAAATAAAGTAGGAAGATGGATCTAAACCGCTTCGAGAGAAAAATATTTTCATTGTTTTTTAAAGCATTCTACAAATGTAGAACTTACAAAAAACCGAAAAAAACACCTGAAAGCGTTCTTACATCGGAAGACCCCCCCCTGTAAAAAAATACAAACCTCTACCCTAACACCCTTCCCCCCTACTGTTTTACGCATTACGCCGAATAATGCTTTTTTTTTCGGTCCAAATCGAATGGTAAAGCTCCGATTCAATTCCTGACACAGATGTCATAAGATATCCCTCCGCAATGGGAATTTGTAATGTTAGACCGAACAAGCAGAACAAGCTTCTGATGATCACTTTACGGTGGAGTATCGAGTCTACATCCCTTCCTATGACGTAGAAGTAGGATGGTTCCTCTCTCTCTGACTAGGTCATGGAATACTAAATGAGGCCACTTGTGCGGCTTTTTGTACCAAATCCCATGATTTGTTATAAGAGCAAGTCGGTGAGGCCGGACAAGCACTCGACGCGCTTCATTGAGAAGATACAGAAAATGTTGAGTGCTTTATCCAGACGCTGTTATGTCAGCACCTCTGTCTGGTTACTTTCACGTTACTAAATTCCGGTTAATAAAAGGGCTGACCCAATAGCAAAGGTAGATATGATTGAAGGCGACACTTATGAACGTCTATTTGCCTTCAATGAATTCATCCCGTAAAAAATACCATCACTAACCGGCAGCGCTAATGGCACGACGATGAAGTGGGCCGATCAGTTCATTCAATTATTCCTAAGGTTACTATCAAACCTTGATTCAAAAATCTGGACTTGAGTCAGGATTTTATTCACACCTTCTCTCGAATCATGTCCACTCACTGTACGTTAGACGTGCTGCTCTTTCGTGTCAACCTTGTTTACAGCAATCTCTGCGCTTGTGGACAAGGTTATCATAACATTGAGCATGTTGTTGGTCGTGCGAGGTATGTATTGTAGCCAAATCGAACCTAGAAAACTCTCTCAACACGTTGAGTCCCTAATTTTTCTTGCTGCGCTTTCCATTCAGCCCGTATCAAGAGCGTTTGCACAATGTCAATGTTAGTTCCAGCTTCCAAATAAACTTATTATATAATGGAAAATAATTATAAATTCGACTAGGAAATAGTCACATTTTGTAAAACATCCGAAAACAAACCATATAAAGTTTTATTTTCTTATTTCTTATCAGTCCCAGTCAGTCAGCGTTTTCCTACCAAAAAGCATTTCGTCGGTTCCTAGGGACTGACGTGGGGCTCAACGTGTTAATGCCCGAAGAAGACAACTCTGTGAGAGATGTGTTGGCTCGGTTAGTGCTTGATTACATGTCCCAAATCTACGTTTTAATTAAATCTATCGTTCTGATAGTCTTTTTATCCTCATATTCTTTTTCTTTTGCGAGTAATCGGTTTCCTTCCTATGACCAGTAGACCAAGTGAAAGTATGAATATACAATTTAGTGTAATCACTAATATTGTCTCAATCTCCTTACATATTCCTCTATTACTTCTCGAAGAAAACTGTCACTCTTCTGAACACGAGTTGACCCCGAGTTGACTTTTTCTTATCTTACTCAACATAGATATAAGTGAAAATGTCAATATGTATTAGTATGAAAATAGTTTAAAATTTGGCTCCTTAAAACTGTCTAGGAAATGGAAAAAAAGAAACCCTCTCTTAGCCTTGACAAAAGCTACTCTTGTCCCTAAGGAAGACTCGCTCAGTGCGAGTATTGTGCAAGGGCAAATGTTGGCAATGTTTTCCTTCTACTTAGCACTGCACTGAGCACAAATTAAGCATATTCTGAACATGCATTCCGAAGCGAAAAATTTGTGCGTGGTCGAACCGCACCGGTCGATTGATCGTGAGTTACAGCATTGAGAGTGGAGCAACTTTTATCATTGTGAAAAAATGGAAAAATTTGAATTTCGTGTATTGATTTTGGAAGGCTGAAAAATATAAAGCATTATTTAAAGGGAAATCCCACGTTATGATTGGTTCAATCTGTGCTCCCCAAACTGTGCCGACTATGAAACGAGTTCCCAACCAAACGCGTTGAACGACGTTAAGCTACCTTTTCTATCATTACGTTTTTTTTTGTTGCAATTTTTATGTGTAACGGAGATTATATCCGAAATACTAACCAAACGAATTAAATAATATCATGTCTTGGATGTCACCTTCTTTTCTACGTAGGACTACGAACATATCGAGACGCAAACTGAAGAACGAAAATCAACCGCATCATGAAAACTGTCTAATTTCGAGCGCTTAGTGCTTAGTTATTTTCTAATAGATTTACAAGATTTTTGCGTTCATCGATTTGAGATTTCGGCTCCCCAATAAATTATATAATATATTATAGAAAACTATTTATCGAACAGTTGAAAAATATCAATCATTACCAAAACGAAAATCCCACGTTCTGATTGGTTGAGAGCTTGTTTATTCAGTGCAAACTCTATGGACATAAGAATACGGTACTGTACATATAAATGTGGCCCATTCCGTGAGATTATTCACCCAAAAATCAAATTTGAGAGCGTTAAAAATTACAACACCATGTAAACACCTGACTGTTTGAGGTTCCCGACTATTGAATATAAATGTTATATTTTCAGTTCCGTTTCAAACAAAGATGAATGTATATTCAGTTTTTCAAAACACTCGCAAGAACTTTGCAAAAATCGGCATGCATTTTGTGAAGTGGTGAACAAAAAAAAGTTTCCTCAAAGTGTTGTCCTGTCACAAAATCAATAAAGTGTATTCAATATGAATTTCATCGTATTGTAGCAAGCTATATACAATTTTTATATTAGTTATTATCCTGAATACTTCTCACTTTCTCTGAGATCTCCCCTTCCCCTCCAAAGGTGCATCCTATTGTGGAAGGTGGTCCTAACCTGACCAGTGGTTCTGAACCTACCCTTGCCCTATTTTTCCTCTGTTTTTGAAGCAATGAAAATGCTAAAACTACACTAAAACACTAGAATGAAAGAACAAGAAAAAAGTCACCATATTGTTGAGCTGTCAGCGTTGTGACACCTTTCGTTTGAAATTACTGAAACTTAGGAAGCATCGTTCCTGAGATACATAAAATAAGTAAACAAAACTTTTTAAGTTAAACGGTTTAATTGTGATTAAACATAATAATGTACTTAAAGCTAGAAAATTAGGCAAGTAGCATTTAGCAGTTATCACACCTCTCCTTCATTAGTCTAGGGCATTGATAAGACTAAAATAAAATCGTGGGACATATGATGAAGTCGCCAATTGTGGATAATGGAAATCCAACGTGCATCACGATTTTATTTTAGTCTTATCAATCCCCTAGACTAATGGAGGAGAGGTGTGATAACTGCTAACTGCTACTTGCCTAATTATTTTCTAGCTTTTAGTACATTATTATGTTTAATCACAATTAAACCGTTTAACTTAAAAAGTTTTTTTTAAATTATTTTATTATCTTGTTTTTAGTGCATTATCTGTTTTTGAAATATTTCTCTATAATAAAACCATTGTACTGTATTCTATCAGACAAAAAAAAATTCATTTGATACCGATATTGAGTGGATTGCAGAAAATACATAGTGTGTTCTCCAAGCCAAGTTCGTTCGTTTGATACACATATCTCAATCAACCTTTTTTTGAGATGATATGGAATCAGCTATTCTGTAGCGGCGGCCGAATTGGATTTTTCAAGATAAGCAGTTTTAAAATGACAACAGAGACAAAGGTATTTTATAAATTCGGTCAGTTCCTGTTGGTCAATTTTCTATTAATGTGAGACAACCCTACCAACATACAAACATACAAACATACAAACATACAAACATACAAACATACAAACATACAAACATACAAACATACAAACATACAAACATACAAACATACAAACATACAAACATACAAACATACAAACATACAAACATACAAACATACAAACATACAAACATACAAACATACAAACATACAAACATACAAACATACAAACATACAAACATACAAACATACAAACATACAAACATACAAACATACAAACATACAAACATACAAACATACAAACATACAAACATACAAACATACAAACATACAAACATACAAACATACAAACATACAAACATACAAACATACAAACATACAAACATACAAACATACAAACATACAAACATACAAACATACAAACATACAAACATACAAACATACAAACATACAAACATACAAACATACAAACATACAAACATACAAACATACAAACATACAAACATACAAACATACAAACATACAAACATACAAACATACAAACATACAAACATACAAACATACAAACATACAAACATACAAACATACAAACATACAAACATACAAACATACAAACATACAAACATACAAACATACAAACATACAAACATACAAACATACAAACATACAAACATACAAACATACAAACATACAAACATACAAACATACAAACATACAAACATACAAACATACAAACATACAAACATACAAACATGGCCGTGGAGTTGCCGGCCTAGAATAGCACTTCGGGTCTTGGTCCCTGTCCCTGTCGTATGAGGCGACTAATCGGGTGACAACGCGAGTAAGGGCGCGGTAAAGCCTATTGGAGATTGCACGGGGGAAATACCGTGTACAGGAGCCACGAAAGGAGTGCCAAGCACATCAGGATTGACGCCAGTAAGATCCTGATTACGACATACTGGTTACGACATAGAAAACGGACACGATACGGAAACGATTTCAACACGACGCTAAAGGCTGACAGTCGTACTATCCTGTTCCCTGAGTAAGGAAGGGTGACACCGTCCTGAAATGGCGTTTGGGCTAATAGTGCGGTTGCCCCCGTCCCGGTAATAACTTGGCAAGTCTTCGGGTACGTTCGATGCTCGTCTAGGCCCAGGCACTAGGTACTAGGCGTCAGATGTCACATTCCTGACTTGCGCTGATCTGGCTCTGAACACGGTCCCCATGAAGGACCGTGTCAACCCCTGCATGGCCTCACTGCTTGCATAGATAACCATGGGATCACTGGTAGCGACTATGTACAACGAGCGGAGATAGCGGCCCGAAGTTGGGACCCAGAAAAATATGAATAGTTGCAATAACACACCAACAAACGATGGAGAGGAGAATGTGTTCGCGAGAAGCGGACGAATGCTGAGGTCACCTGTCACTCGAGTAGCCACAACGAGTACAAGCAACACAAAACCACAAGAAGTGTTTGCTGCCCAAGCATTCCAAGGAGATCTTGGCTCCGTACAGAGCCAGTTGTTT
>NW_026599838.1:0-20789 GCF_029784135.1 Toxorhynchites rutilus septentrionalis
AAAACAACTTAGCTCAATTCTTTCCAAGTGTCAAAAATTTTTACACCCCCTAAATATAAAAATATTTTAACTAATAAAATTTTTCAATTAATTTATAAAAAAAAATAATTAATTTAATAATACATTCATCATAATCAAACAAACAAATTAAACTAATAAAAACAACTTAGCTCAATTCTTTCCAAGTGTCAAAAATTTTTACACCCCCTAAATATAAAAATATTTTAACTAATAAAATTTTTCAATTAATTTATAAAAAAAAATAATTAATTTAATAATACATTCATCATAATCAAACAAACAAATTAAACTAATAAAAACAACTTAGCTCAATTCTTTCCAAGTGTCAAAAATTTTTACACCCCCTAAATATAAAAATATTTTAACTAATAAAATTTTTCAATTAATTTATAAAAAAAAAATAATTAATTTAATAATACATTCATCATAATCAAACAAACAAATTAAACTAATAAAAACAACTTAGCTCAATTCTTTTCTCGACGCGCAACCAATATTAATAATTTTATTTTATATTTAAAATTTTATATTTATATATAATTATTTAATATTAAATTATATATTTTATTAATTAAATATTTTTTACACTCCCTTTATATAAATTATTTATAATATATATATATATTTATAATTATATAAATTAATTATATTTATTTATTTAATATAAATAATTTAATATAATATAAATAAATAAAATACAATGAATATATTTATATATAAATTATTTATATGTATATAGATCTTTTTTTTCTCTGTAAATATAGGCCGAATAGGCATATAAATAATACACTAACGATAATATAATCCTTATTAATTAATTCTCTTAATTTATATATATAATATATTTATTAATAGATCTAAATATATATATATAATAGATGAATATATTATTAAATATTTTATTAATTTATATAATACATTTATATATATATTAAACATTTATATAATATATATATATATATATAATTAATTCTAAAAATAATTATTTAAATTTAATTTAAATAAAAAATTTTAAAAATAAACATTTATAAACTTTATTTTAAATGCCTTTCAAAATTAAATCTTAATCATGTTATTTTTTTTTTACTTATAATAATAAAAAAAAAAATAAAAATGAATTGCCTGATAAAAGGATTACCTTGATAGGGTAAATTATAAAAATTTAATATTTTTATTCATTATATTTAATAGAATTAAACTATTTCTAAAAATTTCAAAAATTTTTGTGCATCATACACTAAAATATATTTTTATAATTCAATTATATTTAAAAAGATAAGCTAAATTAAGCTACTGGGCTCATACCCCATTTATAAAGGTTATAATCCTTTTCTTTTTAATTAAAAAATTTTCAAATAATATTTTTATAATAACATTAATTTTTGGAACTTTATTAACAATTTCTTCAAACTCTTGATTAGGAGTTTGAATAGGATTAGAAATTAATTTACTTTCATTTATTCCCCTAATAAATGAAAATAAAAAAAATATATTAATATCCGAAAGAAGTCTAAAATATTTTTTGATTCAAGCTTATGCTTCTTCTATTTTATTATTTTCAATTTTATTATTATTATTATTCAATTTTAACTTAATTATTAAAAATAACGTTATTCATTTAATAATTTATTCAACTTTAGCATTAAAAAGAGGAATTGCCCCCTTCCACTTTTGATTCCCTGAAGTAATAGAAGGATTAAATTGAATTAATAATTTAATTTTAATAACATGACAAAAAATTGCTCCCTTAATAATAATTTCTTATAATTCAAATTATAATTTATTATTCATTTTTATTTTATTTTCTATAATTATTGGAGCATTAGGAGGATTAAATCAAACCTCCTTACGAAAATTAATAGCATTTTCTTCAATTAATCATTTAAGATGAATATTAATAGCAATAATATATAATGAATATTTATGACTAATATACTTCTTTTTATATTCTTTCCTATCATCTTCTATTATTTTAATTTTCAATAATTTTAAATTATATTATTTTAATCAAATTTATAACTTTTCATTAATAAACCCAATTATTAAATTTATAATTTTCATTAATTTATTATCTTTAGGAGGACTCCCTCCATTTTTAGGATTCTTCCCTAAATGAATAATTATTGAAAATTTAACAAAAATAAATCATTATTTTTTAATATTTATAGCAGTTTGTATGACTTTAATTACATTATTTTATTATTTACGAATATCATATAGAATTTATATATTAAATTTCTATAAAAATTCATGAATTATAAAAAATTTTAATAACAATTCTCTTCTAATTTTATTTATAAATTTTACCTCTATTATAGGATTAATAATAATTTTCTCATTTTATTTAATCTTATAAAGAGTTTAAGTTAATAAAACTATTAGTTTTCAAAGCTAAAAATACTTGTAAAATCTTTTAATTCTTAAACTTTAATAATTATTCCTTATTCCTTCAGAATTGCAATCTAATATCATTATTGACTATAAAGTTTGATTAAAAAGAAAATATTCTTATAAATAAATTTACAATTTATTGCCTAAATTTCAGCCATTCAATCGCGACAATGGCTATTTTCTACAAATCATAAAGATATTGGAACTTTATATTTTATTTTTGGAGCATGAGCAGGGATAATTGGAACATCAATAAGAATTTTAATTCGTTTAGAACTAAGACAACCAGGAATATTTATTGGTAATGATCAAATTTATAATGTAATTGTAACCGCCCATGCATTTGTAATAATTTTTTTCATAGTAATACCTATTATAATCGGAGGATTTGGTAATTGATTAGTACCTTTAATACTAGGAGCTCCTGATATAGCATTTCCACGAATAAATAATATAAGATTTTGACTTCTTCCTCCATCTATTACATTATTACTCTCAAGCAGAATAGTTGAAAATGGGTCAGGAACTGGTTGAACAGTTTATCCCCCTCTTTCATCTAATATTGCTCATAATGGATCATCAGTTGATTTAACAATTTTTTCTCTTCATTTAGCAGGAATTTCTTCAATTTTAGGAGCTATTAATTTTATTACCACTATTATTAACATACGACCTGAAGGAATTTCTTTAGATCGAATACCTTTATTTGTATGATCAGTAATTATTACAGCAATTCTTCTTCTTTTATCTTTACCCGTATTAGCAGGAGCTATTACTATACTTCTTACAGATCGTAATTTAAATACTTCATTTTTCGACCCAATTGGAGGAGGTGATCCAATTCTTTATCAACATTTATTTTGATTTTTTGGACATCCAGAGGTATATATTTTAATTCTTCCAGGATTTGGAATAATTTCTCATATTATTACTCAAGAAAGAGGTAAAAAGGAAACATTTGGGACTTTAGGAATAATTTATGCTATATTAGCTATTGGACTTTTAGGATTTATTGTATGAGCTCATCATATATTTACAGTTGGTATAGATGTTGATACTCGAGCTTACTTTACTTCAGCTACTATAATTATTGCAGTTCCTACAGGAATTAAAATTTTTAGTTGATTAGCTACTCTTCATGGTACTCAATTAAATTATAATCCTACATTATTATGATCATTAGGATTTGTTTTTTTATTTACTGTAGGAGGATTAACAGGTGTAATTTTAGCAAATTCTTCAATTGATATTATTCTTCATGATACTTATTATGTAGTAGCTCATTTTCATTATGTTCTCTCTATAGGAGCAGTATTTGCAATTATAGCAGGATTTATTCATTGATATCCTTTATTAACAGGATTAATTATAAACCCCTTATGATTAAAAATTCAATTTATAATTATATTTATTGGAGTAAATTTAACATTTTTTCCTCAACATTTTTTAGGATTAGCAGGTATACCTCGTCGTTATTCAGATTTTCCAGATAGTTATTTAACATGAAATATTATTTCTTCTTTAGGTAGTTCTATCTCATTAATTGCTATCTTATTTTTCCTATTTATTATTTGAGAAAGTATAATTACTAAACGAACTCCTTCATTCCCTATACAACTTTCTTCTTCAATTGAATGATATCATTCTATACCTCCTATAGAACACACATATTCAGAACTTCCTATTTTATCATCAAATTTCTAATATGGCAGAATAGTGCAATGAATTTAAGCTTCATATATAAAGATTTTTTCTTTTATTAGAAAATGGCAACATGATCTAATTTAGGATTACAAAATAGAATTTCTCCTTTAATAGAACAATTAAACTTTTTTCATGATCATACTATTTTAATTTTAATTATAATTACAACATTAATTGCTTATATTATAATTATATTATTTTTCAATAAATTTACCAATCGATATCTTCTTCATGGTCAAACAATCGAAATTATTTGAACAATTTTACCTGCAATTATTCTTATATTTATTGCCTTTCCCTCTCTTCGTCTTTTATATTTAATAGATGAAATTAATAATCCTTTAATTACTCTAAAAACTATTGGACATCAATGATATTGAAGATATGAATATTCAAATTTTACTAATTTAGAATTTGACTCTTATATAACTCCTACCAATGAACTTAATATAAATGGATTCCGCCTATTAGATGTAGATAATCGAATTATTTTACCTTTTAATAATCAAATTCGAATTTTAGTAACAGCCACAGATGTTCTTCATTCATGAACAATTCCAGCCCTAGGTGTAAAAATTGACGCAACTCCAGGACGATTAAATCAAACTAATTTCTTAATTAATCAACCTGGATTATTTTTTGGACAATGTTCAGAAATTTGTGGAGCAAACCATAGCTTTATACCAATTGTTATTGAAAGAATCCCAATAAATTTCTTTATTAAATGAATTTCATCTCAAATCAATTCATTAGATGACTGAAAGCAAGTAATGATCTCTTAAATCATATTATAGTAAATTAGCAATTACTTCTAATGATATTAATATTTCTCTCAAAAAAAAATTAGTTTAATCAAAACCTTAGTTTGTCAAACTAAAAATATTAATAATTTAATATTTTTTAATTCCTCAAATATCTCCATTAAGATGATTAACTTTATTCTTTATTTTTTCATTTACTTTAATAATTTTTAATATTAAAAATTATTATTGCTTTTTTTATTCTTTAAATTCAACCCCCCAACTATTAAATATTAAACAATCTAAATTAAATTGAAAATGATAACTAATCTATTTTCAGTATTTGATCCTTCAACAACAATTTTTAATATATCCTTAAATTGAATAAGAACTTTTTTAGGTTTATTAATTATTCCATCTTCTTACTGATTAATCCCTAATCGATTCCAAATTATTTGAAATAATATTTTATTAACTTTACATAAAGAATTTAAAACTCTTTTAGGTCCAACTAATAATAATAAAAGAACTTTAATATTTATTTCTTTATTTTCTTTAATTATATTTAATAATTTTTTAGGACTTTTTCCTTATATTTTTACAAGAACTAGTCATTTAACATTAACTTTAACCTTAGCTTTTCCTTTATGATTAAGAATTATAATTTATGGATGAACAAATCACACACAACATATATTTGCTCATTTAGTTCCTCAAGGAACTCCCGCAATCCTAATACCTTTTATAGTATGTATTGAAACAATTAGAAATGTAATTCGTCCAGGAACTTTAGCTATTCGATTAACCGCAAATATAATTGCTGGTCATTTACTTTTAACCCTTTTAGGAAATACTGGGCCTATATCTACATCTTACATTATTGTAAGAATTATTTTAATTGTTCAAATTGCTTTATTATTACTTGAATCAGCAGTCGCTATTATTCAATCTTATGTATTTTCAGTTTTAAGTACTTTATATTCTAGAGAAGTAAATTAATGTCAACAAAAATAAATCATCCCTTTCATTTAGTAGACTATAGTCCATGACCTTTATTAGGAGCAATTAGAGCAATAACAATAACTACAGGATTAGTTCAATGATTCCATCAATATAATAATAATTTATTTATTTTAGGAAATATTATTACCCTATTAATTATATATCAATGATGACGAGATATTTCTCGAGAAAGTACTTTCCAAGGACTTCATACTTTCAATGTAACTTTAGGCCTTCGATGAGGAATAATTCTTTTTATTATCTCCGAAATTTTCTTTTTTATTTCATTTTTTTGAGCATTTTTTCATAGAAGATTATCTCCTACAATTGAACTAGGAATAATATGACCTCCTATTGGAATCCATCCATTTAATCCTTTTCAAATTCCTTTATTAAATACAGCTATTTTATTAGCATCAGGAATTACTGTAACTTGAGCTCATCATAGATTAATAGAAAATAATCATACTCAAACAATTCAAAGATTATTTTTTACAGTACTTTTAGGAATTTATTTCTCAATTTTACAAGGATATGAATATATAGAAGCTCCATTTACTATTGCAGATAATGTTTATGGCTCAACATTTTTCATATCAACAGGATTCCACGGACTTCATGTTTTAATTGGAACTTCTTTTTTATTAATTTGTTTTTTACGTCATATTAATCATCATTTTTCAAAAAATCACCATTTTGGATTTGAAGCAGCAGCATGATATTGACACTTTGTAGATGTAGTTTGATTATTTTTATATATTTCAATTTACTGATGAGGAGGTTAATTTATAAAGTATATGTATGTATAAATGACTTCCAATCATTAGGACTAAATAATTTTAGTATAAATAATTTTAACACTTACTATTATAAGTCTAATTATTTTAACTATTTCTATTATTATAATAATAATAGCAACCTTTTTATCTAAAAAAACCATTACTGATCGTGAAAAATCTTCCCCTTTTGAATGTGGATTTGACCCTATAAATTATTCTCGTTTACCCTTCTCTCTTCGATTTTTCTTAATTGCAATTATTTTCTTAATTTTTGATGTAGAAATTGCTCTTCTTCTCCCAATAATCTTAATTTTTAAATCATCAAATTTAATAAATTGAACAATTACTAGCCTTTTCTTTATTTTTATTCTATTAATTGGATTATATCACGAATGAAACCAAGGAGCATTAGAATGAAATAATTAAATCTCAACCAAATATGAAGCGATATATTGCAATTAGTTTCGGCCTAATCTTAGGTGAATTACACCCATATTTTTTAAAAATAAATAAATAGGATAATAGTTAATTATAACATTTAACTTGCACTTAAAAAATATTGATTCAATCAATTTATCTTAAATTAATTGAAACCAAAAAGAGGTATATTACTGTTAATAATATTAATGAATTTTAAAATTCCAATTAAGAAATATAAATGGAATTAAACCATTAAAGATAAAAGTTAGCAGCTTTTTCTTGATCACCATATTTCTATTAATATTTATTTATATAGTTTAAAAAAAACATTACATTTTCAATGTAAAATTAATAAACTTTATTTATAAATATTTCCAATATTTAAAAATTAAAATAATTTCCTCAACAACTTCAATGTTACGCTCTAAATATAAGCTATTTAAATTAATTTAAAAATATTATTAATAATAAAATTACAATTCAAATAAAATATCTTATTAAATAAATTTTCAAATTATTATTTTGAAACTCTTGAATATATAAAGAATACTTTTTTATTTGATAATATAATATATGTCCACCAAAATATTCTCTTCAACCTTGATCAAATCTTTTATATGAAAATAATCCTATTTTTAATGGCAATTTAATAATAATTAAAGTCGAAATATAAGGCATAAATCATATTATCCCAACAAATCTTCTAAATTTATAAAATATAAAAGATTTATTATTACTAAATAAATTTTCATAATTTAATAAATAACCTATCAAACCCCCTAAAACACAAACCATTAATGTTAAAAATTTTATCATTTTAGGTAAATTAACTATCTCTGGATTAAAAAATATTAATCATCTAAGAAAACTTCCCCCAATAATAGCTATAATTATTAAAAAAAAAATTCTAAAATTTATAATTCATCTCTTATCATTTAATATATTTAAAACTATATTTTTAAAATCCCCTGTTATAGAATAATAAACTAATCGAAAAGAATAACAAACCGTTAACCCAGTTGAAAAAAAAAAAAGAAAAAAAGAAAAAAAATTTATATAAGAAAGTATAACAACTTCTAAGATTAAATCCTTTGAATAAAATCCAGCTAAAAAAGGCATTCCACACAAAGCTAAATTAGCAATATTAAAACATCTACAAACTAAAGGTATTCTTATAAACAACCCTCCTATATAACGAATATCTTGTATATTTTTTATATTATGAATAATTACTCCTGCACATATAAATAATAATGCCTTAAATAAAGCATGAGTTAAAAGATGAAAAAATGCTAATTTAAATTCTCCAATAGATAAAATTCTTATTATTAATCCTAATTGTCTTAAAGTAGATAAAGCAATAATTTTTTTTAAATCATACTCAAAATTAGCCCCTAATCCAGCTATAAATATTGTTAATCCTGAAATTAATAATAAAATTTGACCAAATAATGAATCTACTAATAAAATATTAAAACGAATCAATAAATAAACCCCTGCAGTTACTAAAGTTGAAGAATGAACTAAAGCAGAAACAGGGGTAGGGGCTGCTATAGCAGCAGGTAATCAAGAAGAAAAAGGAATTTGAGCTCTTTTAGTTATAGCTGCTAATATCACCAATCTTCCAATTATTAATATTTCAAAATTTTCCTTATTAATTTCTAAATAAAAAATATAATTCCAACTTCCATAATTTAATATCCAAGCAATAGCTAATAATAAAGCTACATCACCAATTCGATTTGATAAAGCTGTTAACATTCCAGCATTATAAGATTTTACATTTTGAAAATAAATTACTAAACAATAAGAAACTAATCCTAATCCATCTCATCCTAATAAAATTCTAATTAAATTAGGACTAATAATTAGTATTATCATTGATATAACAAATATTAAAACTAATAAAATAAATCGATTTTTATTAAAATCTCTAGATATATAATCATCTCTATATAAAATTACTAAAGAAGAAATTAATAATACAAAAGATATAAATATCAATCTTATTCAATCCAATAAAAAAGTCATAACAATTGAAGTTGAATATAAAGAAATAATTTCTCATTCAATAAAATAAATTAAATCATTCAATAAAAAATTTAAACTAAATATAAAAAAATTAAATCTAATAAAAATTAAAAAATAAAATCTAACCTTACAATAATTAATTAAAGAATTCACGATTTAAAATGAAAATTCATATCATTGACACCACAAATCAATATTTTTTTTAAACTATTTAAATTAAATTCATAATATACAAATATCACTTTTTAAAATTAAAAAATTTAAAGGTAATCAATGTAATATTAATAATAAATACTCTCGACTTGTCCCAAAAGAAAAAAAATTAACCCCAGAATAAATTTTACCATGTTGACTATATGAAAATAAATAAAGGGTATAAGCCGCTCTAAAAAAAGATAATAATCTTAAACCAATTATAGTTAATCAAGATCATCTTACAATTCTATTTATTAAACTAATTTCCCCTAATAAATTTAATGTTGGAGGAGCCGCTATATTCCCAGCACATAATAAAAATCATCATAAAGCTATTCTAGGTATAAAATTTAATATCCCCTTGTTAATTAATAAACTTCGTCTATTTATTCGTTCATAAGAAATATTTGCTAAACAAAATAATCCAGAAGAACATAAACCATGAGCAATTATTAAAGTATATGATCCTCTTAATCCTCAATAAGTTATAGTTATTAAACCTCTTAAAACAATCCCTATATGAGCTACAGAAGAATAAGCAATTAATGCCTTTAAATCCATTTGTCGTAAACAAATTAATCTTACTAACACACACCTCCTATTAAACTAATTCTAATTCATCAATAATTAAATTTTATACCTAAAATTTGTAAAAATGAAAAAACACGTAATAATCCATAACCTCCTAATTTTAATAAAACACCAGCTAAAATTATAGAACCAGAAATAGGAGCTTCAACATGAGCTTTTGGTAATCATAAATGAACTAAAAATATTGGTATTTTTACCAAAAAAGCAAAAATTATACATAAATATAAAAATTTTAAATTATAATATTTTAAATAATTTAATATAATCAAATTTATAATATTTAAATCATTTTTAATAAAAAAAATTCCAATTAATAAAGGTAAAGAAGCTAATAAAGTATAAA
Organism: Toxorhynchites rutilus septentrionalis; assembly: GCF_029784135.1. Lineage (NCBI taxonomy): Eukaryota > Metazoa > Arthropoda > Insecta > Diptera > Culicidae > Toxorhynchites > Toxorhynchites rutilus. The sequence continues at coordinate 10,218 of NW_026599838.1, forward strand.
ATAATAAATAAATTCCTGCTTGTAAACGCTCTGGCTGATAACCTCATCCTAAAATCAAAAATAATGTAGGAATTAATCTTCTCTCAAAAAATAAATAAAATATAAATATTCTTAATGAACTAAAAGTAAATACTAATATCAATAATAACAATAAAATTATAAAAATAAATAATTTTCTATAATTAAAAACACGATAAATTATTTCTCTAGCTATTAATATTAAAGCACAAATCCAAAATCTCAACATAATTAAACCATAAGAAATTAAATCTAATCCAAAATAATAAGAAATATCACAAAAATAATTTATTATTACAATTTTTAATATAAATATAAATCTCCCTAAAAATAGTAAACATTGAACCATTCAATAATTTTTTTTATATAATAATAATAAACAAATAATAAAAAAAATAAATTTTAACATTGTAAAATTGAAAATCTTTGAAAATAATCATTACCATGAGTTCGAACTATAGAAACTAAAATAGATAACCCTAATACTCCCTCACAAACACAAAAAGTTAAAAAAAATATTCTAAAATACTTTTCATTTTCTATATAATTTAAAAAAAAAAATAATATTATAAATAATATTAAAACCATAAATTCTAATGACAATAACATACATAATAAATGCTTTCGTCTAGAAATAAATACTAAACATCCAATTATAAATATTACTATAATAAATAATAAAAATAAATTTACCATTAATTTAGTTTTAATAGTTTAATCAAAACCTTAGTCTTGTAAACTAAAAATAAAAAATTTTTTTTTAAAACATCAAGAAAAAAGAAAATTCTTTTTCATTAATTCCCAAAATTAATATTTTTTATAAACTATTTCTTGATATTTTTATAACTTTTATTTTCTCATCTCTTATAATTAGATTAATTTTCACACAAATTAATCACCCTTTAGCTATAGGATTAATTCTTTTAATTCAAACATTTTTAATTTGTATAATTTCAGGAATTTATATCCAAACATTTTGATATGCTTATATTTTATTTTTAATTTTTATAGGGGGAATATTAGTTCTATTTATTTATGTAACCTCTCTTTCATCAAATGAAATATTCTCTTTTTCAATAAAATTATCAATTATTCTATATTTTATACTAATTATCTTTTTAATAATTTTTTTTTTTATAGATAAAATAATAATTGAAACATTTATTAATAATTACGAAATAAATTTATTATCAAATTTTAAATCTTTATATATAGAAAATATTTTATCTTTAAATAAAATATATAATTTTCCTACAAATTTAATTACTTTACTTTTAATTAATTATTTGTTTTTAACATTATTAGTTACAGTAAAAATCTCTATAAAAAATTATGGACCTTTACGCCCATTATCTTAATTAACAAAATTATTTATGAAATTAATGAATAAACCAATTCGAAATACCCACCCTTTATTTAAAATTATAAATAATGCACTAATTGATTTACCTGCCCCCTCTAATATTTCAATTTGATGAAATTTCGGATCTCTTTTAGGACTTTGTTTAATAATTCAAATTTTAACAGGTCTTTTTTTAGCTATACATTATACAGCAGATATTGAAACTGCTTTTAATAGTGTAAATCATATTTATCGAGATGTTAATAATGGATGACTACTCCGAATTTGTCACGCAAACGGAGCTTCATTTTTTTTTGCATGTTTATTTACCCATGTAGGACGAGGTATTTATTATAATTCATTTCTTTATATTCCTACATGAATAGTAGGAGTAATTATATTATTTATAACAATAGCAACTGGATTTTTAGGATATGTTTTACCTTGAGGACAAATATCTTTTTGAGGAGCAACTGTTATTACAAATCTTTTATCGGCTATTCCTTATTTAGGAAATGATTTAGTTCAATGAATTTGAGGAGGATTCGCAATTGATAACGCAACTTTAACTCGATTCTTTACTTTTCATTTTATTTTACCTTTTATTATTTTAGCTTTAACAATAATTCACCTTTTATTTTTACATCAAACAGGATCAAATAATCCATTAGGATTAAATAGAAATATTGATAAAATTCCATTTCACCCATATTTTATTTATAAAGATATAGCAGGATTTATTATCTTTATTTGAATTTTAATCACTTTTATTTGAAAATTTAATTATTTATTAATAGACCCAGAAAATTTTATTCCAGCTAATCCATTAGTAACTCCTGTTCATATTCAACCTGAATGATATTTTTTATTTGCTTATGCAATTTTACGATCAATTCCTAATAAATTAGGAGGAGTAATTGCTTTAGTTATATCAATTGCCATTTTAATAATTTTACCTTTTACTCATATAAGTAAATTTCAAGGACTTCAATTTTATCCTCTTAACCAAATTTTATTTTGAAGAATAACATCTATTACATGCCTATTAACTTGAATTGGAGCACGACCCGTAGAAATCCCTTATATTATAACAGGACAAATTTTAACAATTTTATATTTTTTATATTTTATTATTAATCCCCTTTTATCAAAATACTGAGATAACCTTTTAAATTAATTAATAAGCTTTTACAGCATATGTTTTGAAAACATAAGAAAGAAGTAAACTCTTCTATTAATTTTATACTAAAAATCATTCATTATAAAGAAAAAAAAAAAATTTTTACTCCAATAAAAAAAAATAAATAATTTAAAGATAAAGGTAAAAATCTTTTTCATGCTAAATATATTAATTTATCATAACGAAATCGAGGTAAAGTCCCTCGAACCCAAATAAATATATAAGAAATAAAAACTAATTTTAAAAAAAAAAAAAATCTATAAATATCTCTACCTAAAAAAATTACTACAAATAATATACTTATAAATAAAATTCTTGCATATTCTGCTAAAAAAATTAAAGCAAATCTACCTCTTCTATATTCAACATTAAACCCAGAGACTAATTCTGATTCTCCTTCTGCAAAATCAAATGGAGTTCGATTAGTTTCAGCTAAACAAGAAGCAAATCAAACTAATCTTAAAGGATAACAAAAAACAATAAATCAAATATATTTTTGAAAAAAATAAAAATTTAAAAAATTATAACCCCCCACTAAAAAAATAAATCTTAATAAAATTAAAGCCAAACTTACTTCATAAGAAATAGTTTGAGCAACAGCCCGTAAACCCCCTAATAAAGCATAATTAGAATTAGAAGATCACCCAGCAATTATAACAGTATAAACTCTTAATCTAGTAATACAAAAAAAAAATAATACTCCTAAATTAAAAGAATATAATTTAATTAAATAAGGAATACATAACCAAATTAATAAAGATAAAAATAAAGAAAAAATTGGAGAAAAATAATAAACTAAATAATTAGATAATAAAGGATATGTTTGTTCTTTAGTAAATAACTTAACTGCATCTCTAAAAGGTTGTAATAACCCAACAAATCCAACTTTATTAGGACCTTTTCGAATTTGAATATATCCTAAAACTTTTCGTTCTAATAATGTTAAAAAAGCAACTCTAACTAAAACACAAATAATTAATAATAAACTACCTACTAACCCCAATACATAATCATTAAAATACAATACTATTTATAATAATAAAATATTATTTAAATAAATTCTAAATTTATTACACTAATCTGCCAAAATAGTAATTAAATATTATTATCAATCATTTTAATAAAATTTATATTTTTTATATTAGGTCCTTTCGTACTATAATATAATTATTAATTAAAGATAGAAACCAACCTGGCTTACACCGGTTTGAACTCAGATCATGTAAGAATTCAAAGGTCGAACAGACCTAAACTTTAAACTTCTACACCTAAAAATAACTCTTAATCCAACATCGAGGTCGCAATCTTTTTTATCGATATGAACTCTAAAAAAAAATTACGCTGTTATCCCTAAGGTAACTTAAATTTTTAATCAATATTATTGGATCAATTATTCATATATTAATGTATAATACAATTAAAAGTTAATTAAATTTTTATACCACCCCAGTAAAATTTTTAATAAAATTATAATTAAAATAATCCTTAAAAAATTATAAAATATAAAAATAAAGATCTATAGGGTCTTCTCGTCTTTTAATTTTATCTTAACTTTTTAATTAAAAAATAAAATTCTAAAAAAATTTATATAAGACAGTATATATCTTATCCAACCATTCATACAAGCCTCCAATTAAAAGACTATTGATTATGCTACCTTCGCACAGTCAAAATACTGCGGCCCTTTAATAATATTCAGTGGGCAGGTTAGACTTTAAATTAATTTCAAAAAGACATGTTTTTGATAAACAGGTAAATATATATTTATTGCCGAATTCCTTATATAAACCTCTCATTTATAAATAATTTATATAAATTTATATACTAATTTTATCATAATTAATAAACTTTCTTTATTAAAATTTATATTTTAATAAATAACTTAATTTTAAAATAAATAATATAATTATAAAATAAATTATAACATACTTACTAATAATGACTATTTTTAAGCCTATATTTATTTATTTACTTAATTAAAATTTAAAATTTTATTTTAAAGCTAATCCCTTAAAATATTAATTTTATTAAATTAAATAATTAACTAATTAAATATTTAATTAATAAATCTAAATTAAATTTATTTCTTAAAAAACTAGATATATTTTAAAACGATTAACATTTCATTTCTAAATTTATATTAAAAATAATTATTCCACATTAACTTTTTTATAAATTTAAATCTTTAAAATTCGAGAAAAATTAATATAATAATTAATTAATTAATAAACCCTGATACACAAGGTACAATAAATTAAATTTTCTTTTAAAATAAAAATTTTTCAATTTATTTCAATCTTCTTTTACAATACTAATAAACTATAATAAAAATTATTATTTATTTAAATAATACTAAAACTTTAAATTATAAAATTATTTTTATTAAATAATATAAAAAATAAATAAAATTAATAAATAAAATTTATTCAATTTAAATTGAATTGCACAAATTTCTTTTCAATGTAAATGAAATACTTTACTAATTAAGCTTTAAATTGACTTTCTAGATACACTTTCCAGTACATCTACTATGTTACAACTTATCTTATTTTAATAATAAGAACGATGGGCGATATGTACATAATTTAGAGCTAAAATCTTATAAATAATCTTTTTTATAATACTATCAAATCCACTTTCAAAAATTTAATTTCAAAATTTTATCCATATAAATAAATTTATTGTAATCCATCTCTACTTAAATATAAACTGCACCTTGATCTGACATTTTTTATTAATTTTAAATTATGAAAATTTTATCTTATAATATATTCTGATGACGACGATATACAAATTAAATTAATTTAAGTAAGGTTCAATGTGGATTATCAATTACAGGACAGATTCCTCTGAATAGACTAAATTACCGCCAAATTTTTTAAATTTCAAGAATATAACTAATACTACTTTAATATTTTATTATTTATTTTTAATAATAGGGTATCTAATCCTAGTTTATTACAAAAAGTTTACAGCTTAAATTTATTTTTCAAATAATAATAATAATAATTTAATAATTTCACCTAATAAATTAATTTTTATATTATAAATAAACAATTTAACTAATATTAAAAATTTTTACTTATATTATTTGTATAACCGCGGTAGCTGGCACAAATTTTACCAATATTAAAAATTATTACTAATACAAAATTTCTTTTTTCCTTTAATATTAATTACTGAGAATAAATAAAACTAATTAATTTTTTAAAAATTAAATAATTTCACACAAAAATTTACATGTAAAATAAAATAATAGTAAAAAATTTAACCATAATAAAATTATTTATATATTATATTTAAAATATTCAAATAAGTCATTTATAAAAAAAAATAATTAATTTAATAATACATTCATCATAATCAAACAAACAAATTAAACTAATAAAAACAACTTAGCTCAATTCTTTCCAAGTGTCAAAAATTTTTACACCCCCTAAATATAAAAATATTTTAACTAATAAAATTTTTCAATTAATTTATAAAAAAAAATAATTAATTTAATAATACATTCATCATAATCAAACAAACAAATTAAACTAATAAAAACAACTTAGCTCAATTCTTTCCAAGTGTCAAAAATTTTTACACCCCCTAAATATAAAAATATTTTAACTAATAAAATTTTTCAATTAATTTATAAAAAAAAATAATTAATTTAATAATACATTCATCATAATCAAACAAACAAATTAAACTAATAAAAACAACTTAGCTCAATTCTTTCCAAGTGTCAAAAATTTTTACACCCCCTAAATATAAAAATATTTTAACTAATAAAATTTTTCAATTAATTTATAAAAAAAAATAATTAATTTAATAATACATTCATCATAATCAAACAAACAAATTAAACTAATAAAAACAACTTAGCTCAATTCTTTCCAAGTGTCAAAAATTTTTACACCCCCTAAATATAAAAATATTTTAACTAATAAAATTTTTCAATTAATTTATAAAAAAAAATAATTAATTTAATAATACATTCATCATAATCAAACAAACAAATTAAACTAATAAAAACAACTTAGCTCAATTCTTTCCAAGTGTCAAAAATTTTTACACCCCCTAAATATAAAAATATTTTAACTAATAAAATTTTTCAATTAATTTATAAAAAAAAATAATTAATTTAATAATACATTCATCATAATCAAACAAACAAATTAAACTAATAAAAACAACTTAGCTCAATTCTTTCCAAGTGTCAAAAATTTTTACACCCCCTAAATATAAAAATATTTTAACTAATAAAATTTTTCAATTAATTTATAAAAAAAAATAATTAATTTAATAATACATTCATCATAATCAAACAAACAAATTAAACTAATAAAAACAACTTAGCTCAATTCTTTCCAAGTGTCAAAAATTTTTACACCCCCTAAATATAAAAATATTTTAACTAATAAAATTTTTCAATTAATTTATAAAAAAAAATAATTAATTTAATAATACATTCATCATAATCAAACAAACAAATTAAACTAATAAAAACAACTTAGCTCAATTCTTTCCAAGTGTCAAAAATTTTTACACCCCCTAAATATAAAAATATTTTAACTAATAAAATTTTTCAATTAATTTATAAAAAAAAATAATTAATTTAATAATACATTCATCATAATCAAACAAACAAATTAAACTAATAAAAACAACTTAGCTCAATTCTTTCCAAGTGTCAAAAATTTTTACACCCCCTAAATATAAAAATATTTTAACTAATAAAATTTTTCAATTAATTTATAAAAAAAAATAATTAATTTAATAATACATTCATCATAATCAAACAAACAAATTAAACTAATAAAAACAACTTAGCTCAATTCTTTCCAAGTGTCAAAAATTTTTACACCCCCTAAATATAAAAATATTTTAACTAATAAAATTTTTCAATTAATTTATAAAAAAAAAATAATTAATTTAATAATACATTCATCATAATCAAACAAACAAATTAAACTAATAAAAACAACTTAGCTCAATTCTTTTCTCGACGCGCAACCAATATTAATAATTTTATTTTATATTTAAAATTTTATATTTATATATAATTATTTAATATTAAATTATATATTTTATTAATTAAATATTTTTTACACTCCCTTTATATAAATTATTTATAATATATATATATATTTATAATTATATAAATTAATTATATTTATTTATTTAATATAAATAATTTAATATAATATAAATAAATAAAATACAATGAATATATTTATATATAAATTATTTATATGTATATAGATCTTTTTTTTCTCTGTAAATATAGGCCGAATAGGCATATAAATAATACACTAACGATAATATAATCCTTATTAATTAATTCTCTTAATTTATATATATAATATATTTATTAATAGATCTAAATATATATATATAATAGATGAATATATTATTAAATATTTTATTAATTTATATAATACATTTATATATATATTAAACATTTATATAATATATATATATATATATAATTAATTCTAAAAATAATTATTTAAATTTAATTTAAATAAAAAATTTTAAAAATAAACATTTATAAACTTTATTTTAAATGCCTTTCAAAATTAAATCTTAATCATGTTATTTTTTTTTTACTTATAATAATAAAAAAAAAAATAAAAATGAATTGCCTGATAAAAGGATTACCTTGATAGGGTAAATTATAAAAATTTAATATTTTTATTCATTATATTTAATAGAATTAAACTATTTCTAAAAATTTCAAAAATTTTTGTGCATCATACACTAAAATATATTTTTATAATTCAATTATATTTAAAAAGATAAGCTAAATTAAGCTACTGGGCTCATACCCCATTTATAAAGGTTATAATCCTTTTCTTTTTAATTAAAAAATTTTCAAATAATATTTTTATAATAACATTAATTTTTGGAACTTTATTAACAATTTCTTCAAACTCTTGATTAGGAGTTTGAATAGGATTAGAAATTAATTTACTTTCATTTATTCCCCTAATAAATGAAAATAAAAAAAATATATTAATATCCGAAAGAAGTCTAAAATATTTTTTGATTCAAGCTTATGCTTCTTCTATTTTATTATTTTCAATTTTATTATTATTATTATTCAATTTTAACTTAATTATTAAAAATAACGTTATTCATTTAATAATTTATTCAACTTTAGCATTAAAAAGAGGAATTGCCCCCTTCCACTTTTGATTCCCTGAAGTAATAGAAGGATTAAATTGAATTAATAATTTAATTTTAATAACATGACAAAAAATTGCTCCCTTAATAATAATTTCTTATAATTCAAATTATAATTTATTATTCATTTTTATTTTTTTTTCTATAATTATTGGAGCATTAGGAGGATTAAATCAAACCTCCTTACGAAAATTAATAGCATTTTCTTCAATTAATCATTTAAGATGAATATTAATAGCAATAATATATAATGAATATTTATGACTAATATACTTCTTTTTATATTCTTTCCTATCATCTTCTATTATTTTAATTTTCAATAATTTTAAATTATATTATTTTAATCAAATTTATAACTTTTCATTAATAAACCCAATTATTAAATTTATAATTTTCATTAATTTATTATCTTTAGGAGGACTCCCTCCATTTTTAGGATTCTTCCCTAAATGAATAATTATTGAAAATTTAACAAAAATAAATCATTATTTTTTAATATTTATAGCAGTTTGTATGACTTTAATTACATTATTTTATTATTTACGAATATCATATAGAATTTATATATTAAATTTCTATAAAAATTCATGAATTATAAAAAATTTTAATAACAATTCTCTTCTAATTTTATTTATAAATTTTACCTCTATTATAGGATTAATAATAATTTTCTCATTTTATTTAATCTTATAAAGAGTTTAAGTTAATAAAACTATTAGTTTTCAAAGCTAAAAATACTTGTAAAATCTTTTAATTCTTAAACTTTAATAATTATTCCTTATTCCTTCAGAATTGCAATCTAATATCATTATTGACTATAAAGTTTGATTAAAAAGAAAATATTCTTATAAATAAATTTACAATTTATTGCCTAAATTTCAGCCATTCAATCGCGACAATGGCTATTTTCTACAAATCATAAAGATATTGGAACTTTATATTTTATTTTTGGAGCATGAGCAGGGATAATTGGAACATCAATAAGAATTTTAATTCGTTTAGAACTAAGACAACCAGGAATATTTATTGGTAATGATCAAATTTATAATGTAATTGTAACCGCCCATGCATTTGTAATAATTTTTTTCATAGTAATACCTATTATAATCGGAGGATTTGGTAATTGATTAGTACCTTTAATACTAGGAGCTCCTGATATAGCATTTCCACGAATAAATAATATAAGATTTTGACTTCTTCCTCCATCTATTACATTATTACTCTCAAGCAGAATAGTTGAAAATGGGTCAGGAACTGGTTGAACAGTTTATCCCCCTCTTTCATCTAATATTGCTCATAATGGATCATCAGTTGATTTAACAATTTTTTCTCTTCATTTAGCAGGAATTTCTTCAATTTTAGGAGCTATTAATTTTATTACCACTATTATTAACATACGACCTGAAGGAATTTCTTTAGATCGAATACCTTTATTTGTATGATCAGTAATTATTACAGCAATTCTTCTTCTTTTATCTTTACCCGTATTAGCAGGAGCTATTACTATACTTCTTACAGATCGTAATTTAAATACTTCATTTTTCGACCCAATTGGAGGAGGTGATCCAATTCTTTATCAACATTTATTTTGATTTTTTGGACATCCAGAGGTATATATTTTAATTCTTCCAGGATTTGGAATAATTTCTCATATTATTACTCAAGAAAGAGGTAAAAAGGAAACATTTGGGACTTTAGGAATAATTTATGCTATATTAGCTATTGGACTTTTAGGATTTATTGTATGAGCTCATCATATATTTACAGTTGGTATAGATGTTGATACTCGAGCTTACTTTACTTCAGCTACTATAATTATTGCAGTTCCTACAGGAATTAAAATTTTTAGTTGATT
>NW_026599839.1:0-107000 GCF_029784135.1 Toxorhynchites rutilus septentrionalis
GATCCGAAAAAAAATCCTTTTTCGATTTTTTTTTCACCAGAAAACAACGATCAGTGATTCACGCCTTCTTTATCCAATGCAATCTACACGCACACACGGTGTTCACGGAATTCAGCTTACCTTTCAGGATAGTTCGACTCCGCAGCAATCAGGACTCGAAAAATTCGCTCAGCCCTCACAATTTTCGCTACTGTTCAAACTTTTTTTTTCAATTGACTTGAGATGTTCACCACAACGATTTGCAACTCATCGCTGCTACTTTCATTCGCACACAATCACTTGCAGGATGCGATCACTGCTGGCAGTAAACGGCCCTTTCTCTCTCGGGCTAAACGGCCAGCCGTGTGTCTCACAGGTGTATCCACAAGCTAACTCCTAACTCTGGTTGCCACTGGTGGCTGTTATAATTCAAAACGCAACTTTTTTTTTTTTGCTTTTTTTGCTCGACGATTTTCGACGCCTTCGGATCCGAATTGCGTCACACCTTTTCACTAGAAAAAAAATATTCTCAAACTCGGCAATTGTTATTTGTTCTTCTCATTTTGGTTTGTTTCATTGGTTGCACACCCACGCACACAGGGAGCTGCCCAATTTTTCACGCACTTGTGCACTTGATATTTATTTTATTTGGTAAATCACTCTCTTTTGTGACACTTTTTCTCGGTTGTTGTTTTGTTATTACTTTTTGGCTGTTTGTTTTTCTTTGTTTCCTGCACCGCTTATCACGATCGATATTTGTTTTTTTCCTGCTTGTTTTTTTCCCGTCCTGGGGGGTTGCGACACTTGAAACTCCGTCCGCGGCGCTCTTCGTGTGTACACTAAGGCAATTGCTGTTGCTGCTGCTGGTGTGTGGAGCGGTCTCCGGGTTCGCGTGCAGCGGTACACTCTCAAACAGTAACACAGTACCACACAGTAAAACCAATATCGGCCCGTAGCACAGTACCGACCCCGCGCGACTAACTGCTGCTGCACCACCTTTTTTGGACGGACGGACAACGCGCGGATGATCAGCGCGAGCAAATGAGCGTGAGAGAGGACCCTCGACACCGTGGAGGAAAAAAAAAATGTAGCTAGACTGGTACTCCAAAAGAGCGGCGCGAAGAAGCTTGTGTGCGATCAGAGCTGCCTCCTGGTTCCTCGTTCGCTCGATGGAGTCTCCTCCGGACTTTTGTACAACCGTTCAATTCAAGCAATCGCTCAAAACCTGACTGAGAGGAGGATTGTGTGACTCACTCGTTAGACGGGTTCAATAATACTGTTGAACTTTCGGATGTGACGATGAGAGCGAAGTCAGGTGTCGCAGCAGCAGCAGCAGCATGCTCGCAACCTACACACAAACATACGAACGCAACCGAACGAATGAGAGGAGCAAGTGCGATACGCCTTATACACACCACTACATTTGTCGAAGGCGACAAGTGTGCGAGGGAGAACAACCGAGCGAAGGAGGCGAGGGAGCTACGCAGATTCTTTTCATTCTCTCACTCCCGCAAATCCACACACACGCACACCACCACAGGGTGACGTAGCGCCGCAACCGAGAGACAAATTAGAGCTCCAGAAGCAAAGCGAAACAACATAATAACATTGACAGACACTGCTGCGATAATCGTGTTGATGGGCTTACGGCGAACGCGAAGCACACAAAGCAGAATTCAAACAGAGCAACAACCACAACAACAACAACAACAAAAAAGAGGTGGGGGAAGCTATTGATGCAATGATGAACCTATTGGGTTAGGCGACACCCATACAGCCGTGGGTTGGAGTGGGGTGGATTATATGCGCGTTGCGGTGACACATTCGACAGTGCGACATCGATTGTCGGTTGACACCAATACAGAGTCACACCGCGTCGCCTACTGGACTGCGGAAGGATATAAGCGAGTGACAATTTTGTGGGCTGTCGTTAACTTTTGTGTGACACACTCACACAGAGCGCTACTATATACTCCCGGTCGTTCTGTCGTTATGTTTATTTATTTAAAATTTCCCGAAGAGACACATTTTCAGAGTGACACACTCCGCTTCGGAGGGAGTGGATCGTTCTGCGCGAGTGTTGTTTTGTCACTCCTATGTACTCGCACACACTCTCACGGGCGGCTTGGTCAGAAGGATATAGTGGCAAAAAAATAAGGAAGGATCTCCCGTATCGGTGCGCTGCGGTCACCGCAGAAGCTGTGCGACACATTGTGTATAGAATCAAGCGCAAAGCACACATATGCACGGTGTATATCTATATATCACAAAACACGAGAGCTTAGCTAACATATCCCTTCCCCACCCGTGTTTCGTCGTGTACTTCTGTGGTCACGGGCTCTATGGCAACTTCTGTCTCTTTCTGCTCGAGATCCCGTTTCCGGGGTCTCGCTCCCTCTTCCCCGAAACCCAATTACCACCGGAGAGGGTTTTCGGAATGATATCTCTTTTGTTCCTCTCGTCTCGGGTGCTGCTGCTGCTGCTGCGTCTCTCTCTCTCTGTTGGTGTGTATGTGATGTTTGTCCATATTGGCTGGCAGACCGGGGCTTGGAACAGAGAGGCGCACTTGCCGCGCGCTGGGGCCAAGGAAGAAGACACCACGGAACGGCTGCGAGGCGCGCGGGCCCCGAGAGTACTTTGCCGTACTTTGCGTACTCATCTCCGCTCTGCTTCCTTTTTATGCGAAGGAAATAAAAATACATTCCTGCTTTTATTTCGCCTGCTTCTGCTGCGGCAGAATTTAAACCAGTTCAGTGGTTGGTTCTGGGATTATTTTGATCTTTAAAACGCGTACGGAAAATATTCCGACGAAAGGCTTGTTTTGGGCGGAAGAAAAGAAGGGGTTAGGTGGACTTTAATGCAGCTGGGAACGATTGTTGATGAGGTTGAAATGGATATATGATCTCTGCTTTAAAATGATATACAGTGATGCAAAATCTCAGTAGAGTTTAAATCTGGTTCCTCACATCGTTACACCCTACTAAATCGGATTCGAAGCGAATGCCATATTTGCAGAACTGCTGTCTGATGCTGCAGCAATTCTGAAAGCATTGAGTTTGCTTTCATTGAAATGATAGAATAACTTTCTATTCCGAGAACATTAATGGTTGATTCAGGAGCTGTTTTGTGCATCATAAAAAAAAAATCAAATGATGTACATAGGGTTGGATACAGAACCCATTTTTGTTTATAAGACGATCTTTACACCTTTTATTGTTTTTATGCTGGCGCCAAATATTCCACAAACGAAAAAAAAAACACTTGTTTCATAACCTCAGAAGCATTTGTGCTTCTACTATATTAACATCAATTTCGCATAAATTACAGCAAGGTAATAGGGCGTTCTCCTTTGTCTTGAAATCTGTTTGGAATGATTTGAACCAAGCTGCGACATGCTGAAATTTTTATTTTGTTCCTCAAATTGTTCGTTTAAGCTATTAAAGGGTGTGTCACATCAAATTGCATCACGGGAAAAACGCTGTAGAAATTTAATTTTTAGGAATTATATCTTCAGCTTTCGCTTATAATTAGATAAGAGTGTATAGATCACGTTGGCCATGCTTCACTGTCAATTTTTCGTAAATTTGGAAGAATGTCGTCGAACGAAAAAGAGCGTCGTGAATTAATCCTGTGCACTCATTTCGAGAATCCGGAGTTGTCACATCGGGACATCGGTAAGATGCTGGGAATCGTCCAATCCACGGTTAGCAGAGTACTAAAACGATACTTCGAGAACCTAACCATCGACCGGAAGGTGAAGAACGGCAAAAATGGATGCTCCGTCAGTGAAAAAGATCACAAGCGCGTAGTTAAGCAGTTTAGACGTGATCCGAGAAGTTCGGTCCGGGATGTCGCCAATAAGCTGAATTTGTCAAGTGAAGCAGGCCCTCCGGAAGAACCCAAAAGTTGTCAAATCGGAGGCGGACTTCAAGAGAAAATGGATTTCTGTTCAAAAAAAACTACAACCTGACGTTGTACAGAATCTTATGGACGGGGTAAAGAGGAAGGTGCGAGCATACGGGCTTGGGCTCGAATTATGAATAAAAAGAAAATGCCAAAAGTTGTTTAATAGTTTTTATTTTACTGTCTAAAATTTTCAAAAGGATCGGTCTACTGGGCGAATTTCTACAGCGTTTTTTCCGTGATGCAATTTGATGTGACACATCCTTTATATCTATAACCGTACTAAATATCATAAAAATTAGGAAAAATTCAACAAGTCTTCCACTGCTGATATGCTTTCCTCATTTGATGAGTAAAGATTCATTCCAAAGCATGGATGTTCAATATTAAGGTAAAATTGAGGTGGCTATTACATGAACAGGGGGGGTAAAAAATCGTGATTTTTGAAGATTTTGTTTGAATTTTCGCCAGGAACTGTTTATATCGATATTGCAGCCAAATGAGGAAAGATAGAAGTTGGATGTCAATTAACAAATTGTAGAGTAGATACAGAACTTCGATTCAATTGATAGAAACAATCTAGTTGAATTTAAATTTTTGGGATAAGATTAATAATCCCACATTAAAAATTATTAACTTTTAAGTTCTTCACTTCCAAAATGTTATTAAAATCCACTAATTTAGTTACTCCACTACTATATCCTGTACTAAATTCTCTCATCTTCCAAATGAAAGCATCAGAATCGTCTTCCGTAGCGTACTTTCTAATGTAGAGCCAGTTTGAGCTAACAGAGTCCGAAACAAAAAAAAAAGTTCTATAACTCTGTCATTGTAGAAATTCGAACATATGCGTAGAAGGATTTTTTTCATCAAATATGATCGTCTATTAACTACTGAGAGAATCTGGATAAATTTATTTTTTTCATGTGAGAGAGGCGTTTCCTGACTTTGAGGAGATGAATCGAAAATCAAATTCCTCTTTTATATTCAAAAAACATAAATACATGCAAAATAAAACGAATAAAAAAATGGGGGTGAGTGGAGGGCAAAAAATTAAAAAAAAAAATCTTCTCGATTGGGTTTCGACTTGATAAACAAGCTGGCTTGTCTAGAATCTAAAGCTACTGCTAAATGAACCATAATCGAGCGATCATGATATGTTTTATTGAGCAATTTTATGGTGTGTGTTTGGGCCAAAAACAGCAGTGAATGATGTTCAATTGTTTCTATGTAAGTTTATTTGTGTTTATTGAAAGGTAATTTGCAACAATTCAATTTGAGGGTATCCTCACCAAATCAACAAATTTCCACCTTCATAGTGGCGATTTTATCCTTGTTTCGCTTCTAAAATGGAATTGAATCCTACTTTGCATGCGAATGTCCTGTGAATGGCGTAGTTATGAATTTTGCTTCGACCAAGATGGATGTGAGTCATGTGGAGATGTGTGATACAATTTTGCTCTTGCTCTGGGGGCAAAAGATGGGGTTTTGATATTTAACCGTCAACCGTAGGATGTGAAATATGTTCAATGAACGATTAGTATTGAATCACAAGCGCAGAGCGGGAAGGAAATCAGGAGCAGCATGTAGGAAAACGAAGGAAGAAGCCAAGGTCAATTTAATCCGAATTCTTAATATTTCGACACGTAATATTGTCAATAATATCAGCGTTTCACAACGCTATGTTTAGAAAAGTCTATGTTTAGTAAGGGCTGGATCGTATGCATATAAAATCCAAAACTTCGCAAAATGCGAAGAATGCCAGATAACTTTTGCTATCACTTGCGCTAGGGAGCTTTGAAGACTTCCAACAAATACAATAATCATTCGGTAACGGCAATAAAATCGAGAGGGACCTCAAATCTTGGCATTACCCCCAATCGACAAGGTTTGCTATAGCTTATCGTTCAGCCCCTAGCAGTAGTATTTACAGTGAAAGACTGTTCTCTGAAGCTGATCTGGTATTCGAAGTGAAGCATAATCGAACGGTTGAAATAATCAAAATGAAAGTCAAAGTGTTAATGAATTTTTGTTATGAGGTAATATTGATTTAAGGGGGTATTCTAGTGTAGAGCCACGAATTTCGTATGTTTCTTCGAGCTCCTTAAAAATAAAATAAAGGATATTTTTACTATCCAATATATCCAATATATCATTTAACAATGAAACAAAAACTGAACTGAGAAAAAATAATCATAACTAGAATAGTGAGCTCTTCACTGAAGATGAAGTGATGAAGTGAGAGGGTTCAAAAATAAGTTGTGCCATGCCGTACACGATTCCAGCCCTTCTGGTTATCTGAAACAAAAAAAAAATCGGACAGATTCTGAATCAGTAAATATGCCGCTCTCGTATAAACCTCGGACATGTCGAAAACGTCTTTTTTGACAAAATGGCGACCGTTTGAAATACAACATTTCCTTTTATTTTAAATAGTAAAATTTAAAAAAATACAATTTCGACATTAATCGGTTCAGTGGAACTTGAGATATCGTGTACAACAGTTTGAAAAAAAAAACTAGTTTCGGGAAAAACGCGTTTGAAGTTCATTGCTATGGCCGTAGCAGGTTAGATACCGCATCACTAAAATGACTCTAACTCGGTATATAATAGGATTTTCGATAAGTCCTTTCTAGGGTATATTCTTGAATGCCTAAAACTACAGAAATACGAAGGAAAAAAATTTTGATTTTCTTCAAATTTCTAGACTAGAATAGTGCCTTATTTTTGAAAAAAAATATGATTTGTCTTGTGATCATGAGAAATTATCTTTTTTTTTTGTAATATCCGGTATCCGGTCGGAGAGCTAATATTGGCCGGATACCGGATATCCGGTTATTCTTTGCTTTTTTCCGTGCATACAAAGAACCCGTTTCTGCTTGATGCTTGATGGAATTCGAGCCTCAGCAATTCAACGGTGAGTTCCACCTTAATAGCAAGATCCATGTGTCTCTAAAAGTTTGAAACTGGAATTCATATACGGTATCAGATTTAGTATTGCAGGTTTTGAGATATCGTCGCGGGATTCTGATTGAGGATTTGCGGGAGCTAATTGGCAGCTCAGCAGTAAGTGCTGGTCGATTTCAACATATACGAAACGTCTTGAACCAAGCTTTGACATATTATAAGCAAAGCGCTTTGACACATAGGTGATTTTGTTTTGCTGTCATATACTTCAGGTCGTGTGAAAATATCTGGTTGTGTACCAAATAATCGTCATTTGCGTTAAGTGTTGATTTTTTTCTTCATTCACTCGAAGAAAACGGTGGCCAAAACGCATTCCGAGTTCCAAAAATCTTACGGAGAAGTTACTTTAAGTGAAACAATGTGTCGTGATTGGTCTTGTTGGTTCAAAATCGGTGATTTCGAATTTGAGGACCGTCCACGTGAAGGAAGGATTAAAAACCTGAATTCGAAGCATTGCTCGATGAGGATCCGCGTTAAATACAAGAAAAGCATGTTTCAGGAATTATCCGTCAAGACATTTCCAAGCGATTGCATGCGTTAGGATTGTTTTAAAAACAAGGAATTTGGTTTTCTCATGATTCAAACCCAAGGATCGTTGAGCCTCGTATTTTGGTGTGTAAACAACTGCTCCAGCGATTAAAACAGAAAAGTTTTCTGTGCATTGTGACGGGTGATAGAATACGATTGATGATGGATGATGCGATTGAAAAACGAGCACAATACGAGCAGAGGCACCGTGAAGTGATTCTACAGGGTGACAACGCATGGCATCATGTTGCTAAACCCGTTGAAACCTACTTGAGAAAAACCCAAATGGGAAGTTCTACCCCATTCGTGATATTCCCCAGAAATAGCACTGTTCGATTATAACTTGTTCCATCCGATGGCTTAACTAATCAGCAGCTTCGCTCATATGAGCACAAAAAAATTTGCTTGATTCGTGGACTCCCAAGGAATGAAGACATTCGCTGTAACGGTATTCGGTATAGCTTGTAGAGCGGAAATAATGCATCCATATTGTTTCTGTTCTACAAGTTTAATGATTACGAACCATTCTGTGAGCGAATTCGTACTATGGAACTCGGTGTAGGTAATGTTTTACAAAACAATGGTTTACATTTTATTGGACAACAGAAGCTTGTACAGCCAATAAGGATGATTACAATTAAGTGCTCACAGATTTTATCTGTACCAAACGATGCCAACGAAAACATCACAGTTAAAGTATTGTACCATGGTCTCGTAAAACGGAGCTCAGTGTAAGCCAAACGTTCGATTGATTTCCGATTGAAAACGATGTAATTTTTCACAACGGTTAAAGTGCTCGAATCATGATTCGTCATTGACTTTCATGGAATCGTCGTTCTTGTTTGTTTCTGCAGATCAAGATGAAGACTTTAAATAAAGTCACTATGAATTTAAAAAAAAAACAAACCATTGAAAAAGTATAACCTCCGATACAGTATGTTAAATAAAAATAGCACTAATGGGAGGCTTGAAGGCGAAGCATGTTAAGCTTGAATCGGCTCGCTTCCCGCTATCTGCTCGCTCCCCACAAAATTGACTTCTAGGGGCCAGTCACAATTGCGTCAATTAATTAATCCGCCATTAGTTCAATTTCCCAAGCGTGTAACTTACGGAGCTGCGGGAGATCATATTTTAATGCAATAATAAACACATAAAGATAACACCCCATCGGCTTAACTCTGCTCAACCAGTCCGTCAGTCACCGCGCAACCCTTCATAAAGCCCTGTGCTCTGTGAGCGCAACCATCATGTGGCATCATCATTTCACGAAACGGCGCAAAAAATCGCTCTTTAAAACGATGACAGCGGTGGCGGCTTAAGCCGTATATCGGCTCATTTTATTATTTTTCTCACCCACGCCACTGCGGAGCTCCGCACGTTCGTGTTTTCCCCCTGCCGCCTTATCACTATCTGCCTCGTTCAGACGAGAGTATAGAGTCATAAAAGCGAATCATTTTCATTTTCATGTGCAGCCGCCGCTTTTCGCTGGGTGTTGTGTGCAACTGCGAAAAATATGGCGCACTTTCGTTCGCTTTTCCCAACCACCCTCGCAGCGTCCCCTGCGATCATCGCCCGCTGGACGCGAAAATGCGTATGTATAAGCCGCACAACCAGACACACAACACACACTCTCTGACCGGACTGGCAACTGGCAACAACTGCAATTGCAACTGCACCAGCTGCCGCTACAATTAGTTATGACGTGCGAAAATAAAATGTATCAAATTTCAACTTTTGCCTAGCCCTGCACCGGAGAATGTGAGCAGTCAGTCGTCCGTCCGTCCACCCCTTGGAGGCCTGACATGGATGCTATCATTGTGCCGAGCGAGGGTGGGTGGCACGCGAATGTGCAACGAGAAAGGCATTGGATTGTTTATTTTCGAAACGCTTCGAATTATCCACGGTGGTAATTTTAATACACACCGTCGGAAGTGGTTCTCACTCAGCGGGTGCATCAGGGCCGGCTCTCTGTCCACGCCTATTGCTATCGGCTGATAACGCAGAAAAGCAGTCCTTCTTTTCAGAAAAACTCGGAACAAGGCTCCATCAACTGATACCATCAACCGTCAACTGTCAACATCCTGTCACCAACACAAATCCATGTTACCTCATCTCTGTGTTAGTTCCGAACACAACATTCAATCACCGGAAGAAAGCAGCCAGGTAACTCCGTGGTTTCGTAGCATCATAAATTCCACAACAAAAGAATGACTGCACCCCAAACAGGTATCCCTTCAACCCTTTCGCATCGTTTGAGGTGCTTTTATTGATGACAACCCTTTCCTTCTGGCCATTTTTTATTGACGACAATCAACTCAACTCTTGCTTTCTTAAAAAATGAAGAAAAACGATGAATCCCGAAAAAAAAACCAGTAAAACGCTGGCTTCTGTGAACCTTCTGCTCTGGAGCGGTTGCCTAATTTATTCATAACTTTTTTATTGCCCAAATCTTGTGCCGTTTCTTAACCCTTTCATCGATTGCGAGCGATTGGATTCAGAAACAAGAGGAAAGAAACGAACCAACAAACAAAAAAAAATTATCTCGGAGAAGACACTTTGTTATTGTTGGCAAACTCACTTCTCGAGGAAAATTAGTCAGATTGTGATTACTTTACAACCGACCGATCACCAACTGGAACAACTAGAAACCTTTTTTTTTGTTTCTCAGTCCTTTGGCCAGAAACAAAACAATACCTGGTGGATACAGCAGAGCATCACCGGCGTTTAAAAGTTTTGTTTTCTTAATCAAATTGGTCCCACCCCCCCGCTTTCTTCTGTACCTTGGTTCTGCATGCGTGTGGCTGCGTTTAACCCTTTTCTTTCTCCCGGACGGTTGCAGAATTTGTTGTCCTTTCATCCCGGGTTTGCAGGATTGAAGTTTGGTTTGTTGGAAGATATTGCTTCGAAGGGTAGGCTAATTTGCACCTCAAGTTGGTTTCGGAAACAACATCAACAGTATCGGGAAAGGGGGGATATCTTTTGACGTAGGACAACGTCTTTCATTTCTGTACCGGGGTGTAAGTTCAAAGTTTCGAAAACGTGAGAGTGACGCTTAGATTCATTTCAAACATTAAATGTCTTCAGTATATGGTAGGAAAGTTAGGGCTTTGTATATTTACGTTGATTTCAACACGCGACAGGACCAAAGTCATTGATAATATTCGAAAATTTTGAGTTTGATAATCCATACAGGTGGTTATGAATACTGTGGATAATGGTGATGAAATCGATATCATATTAAGTTGGATTATATCATTGATAATGTAAGGGCCGATACAAGAAGGATTTACAGTATTTTTATCGTAAGAAATGCTACTCATCGTTTATCTAGTTGAAAAAAAATAAAGTTACAACACTTATACCAAGCCATTCTTCAAAATATACATTCTCTAACCTTTTTAGCGTAAGAGAATACGTTAAGCCGGGAAATTTGAAGATAAATTCTGATTTTCCTAAAAAATTTGAACGACCAAAAAAACAAAACATAATCATTTTACTTCACTCATCTGGTTGTAAATCTAACATAAATTCGTCAATAGCATCAGTTTCTGTTCTGCTTTCGCATGGAACAATCATGAAAAATTGCCACATCACGATAAAAACGAAATGAATTTTTCTGCAAGGTTATATAGACTTTATTTCGTTTTCACCATGAAGTGGCGCCCTCAGTTTCTATTCTGCGCATGGAGTGATCATGAAAAATCTCGTGTTATTCTCACGAAAACAAAAATGGATCATGTATCAAACATCTTCAGTTGTTTTCACAAGGCCACTCGAATTTCATCGGTTCAAAGATTACCGAGCCAACGGTGGTCCTACGTCTACCTCGCGGTTACATCACAGATATAACCCACTACTTGTTTTTTTTTGTGGGAATATGATTCCAAGATGCGATGGAATTGGTTCAGAAGTTGTTTCTGAAAAAAACGTGAAGGAGTTTTCTTGATTTTAGAACCACTCAATGATTTGCTTCAGATAGTGGATAATGTATTCAAAACAATGCATTTGAGATTCGTTTTTAACAATAGAACGAGAATGTGGTAATGTGTCTGTCAAATAAATGCTGCGAATTACATAACTCAAAATTGGCAGCACTGCGAGTGACATTCAAACTCTGCATTAGATAATGGAGTTGCGAATCAATCGGAACATGTTCCGTAATTTTAACAGAATTTAATCGATGACGTTAAATTTTCCTTGTACTATTGTTTATACATATAGTTTTCGTTTGAGTTATCCGGTATTCGATTGAAGGCAATTCAGAATAAGAAAAGTTACTCCAATTAACACTTTCGTCGCCCAGAGCGATTCGGTCGAGTTTCTTGCGGGGCCCAAATTCAACTGTCGGTGCGCTAGAGAAATAAGAGGGCAACGATAATAATGAATTCGGGTTCGATTCAGGACTATTTTTCCGTTGCCAATGATAATAAAAAATGAAATTCAACCGAACGTACCTATTCTATATACTACTAGCTGACCCGGCAAACTTCGTCCCGCCCAAAATTTATTTTTCGTTATCACATCCACGTTGTCCAATCGCAGAACTGATTATTGATTGATTTTCTAATCTACCCTTTAAAATTACCTTTTTCTATAATATTCCTAGTACTTCTACCAAAACTCGTCATTATAATATCAGATTATTTTCAGACACAATTCTCGTTCAAGATTTTTCAACCACTTGCAAATAACATCGAATAACATAACAATTCGAATTTTCCCATTTTCCTTCAAAATTTTCCGAAAATTTTCAATTGTCATGTTTGGTTGAAATATGTGCATTATTTTTATAGGACCCCCTCTCCTTTCCAGGGGAGAAAGGGGTGTCATACCATCATAGAAACATTTCTCGTACTCAAAAACGCTTACATCCCAAATTTGGCTCCATTTGATTGATTAGTTCTCGGGTTATGCAGAAATTTGTGTTTCATTTGGATGGGAGCCCTCCTTTAGAGAGAGAGGGGGGGGGGGGAGAGTGTCGAACTACCATAGAAACGTTTATAAATCCCTAAAAGCTCTTTATGCTAAGTTTGATTCCATTTGTTTGATTAGTTCTCGAGATGTTCAGCACCCTCCACTCCCTTTTTAGAGAGGGGAAGTATCAGACCATCCAAAAAACATTTATTGCTCCCTAAAACCTCCATAAGACAAATTTGGTTACATATGTTGATTAGCTTCTCGAGTTATGCAGAAATTTGTGTTTCATTTCTATGGCAGCTCCCCCTCAGAGAGAGAGAGAGAAGGAGTATCTAACCACCATAGAATCATTTATTGTACCCTAAAACCACCACATGCCAATTTTCGTTTCATTTGCTTGATTAATTCTCGATTAATGCAGAAATTTGCATTTCATTTGTATGGCAGACCCCCCTTAGAGAGGGGGGTGGGGTATTTAACTATCTAATTGCATCCTAAAATCTCCACACGCCAAATTTGATTTCGTTTGCTTGATTCCATATTGAATAGCTAATATGGGTATCAAATGAAAGGGCTTGACTAGTGGAATGCAGTTATTTATGAAAAATGCAAATCCAAGATGGCGGCTACTACAAAATGGCGGATAACATATTTTCTCAGAACCCATGGGTATCAAATGAAAATGCTCAACTGGTAGAACACAGTAGATCATTAAAAATCCAAATCCAAAATGACCGCAGTTCTCAAATAAAGCATTACTTTTTAATGGTTCCATTTAGCTTTCGCTGTTTGTATGTATGTTTGAGTGTTTTGTAGGGTTGTCCCACATTAATAGAAAATTGACCCCGTTCCTGTTGACGGATTGATCTGAAATGTTGAACATAATTTTAATTCTACTGTCGTTAATAAAACTGCGTATTTCATGATCTTGAAAAATTCAATTTGGCCGCCGCTAAAAAATGACTGAATGCCTTGACTTGGGTATACGCTACACTATGAACAACATAAATTCGAATAAAAAATTAAAAGTCACAGGAGGGTTGTATCCGAGACAAAGCCGCATAATTGACGTAGGAATCCGTTAGGCTATCGGCTATCGGTAATGATTTGGCGGCCCTGAAAAGGGCCGTTTTGTTTAGTTGTCCGGTATTGTTTGTTCACTCCACCAGTGTTTACCGAGTGATTATGATAGAAGGATGCTAAACAGTCGTTGGATGGTGCGTATCAGATAAAATATGCCGAAGTGGAACGAGATATGATGAAAACCGCCCTCTGTGATTCTAGACGAGATGCCTCCTGTGTTATGTATGGATGAAACAAAGAAAAAAAAACTCACCAATGTAATATCAGATAATTACCAATACCGAACACAATTATCAATATTTCTCATCAGTAATAACTTGTTACTTTAATAAAGAGAAAACATATTTAAAATGGAAAAGGTAATTTTCTTTTATAATTTTCACTTTCTGAGTGTTTGTTCAACCCAATGAAAATTTTAATTGAACTAACAACACCTAATACGATATGTAGAGCATATAACTTTCGTTGGGTGAAAATAAACACAACAAAACAGACAGCTCAAACCGAACGACCAGTTCTCGAGCGGGAACACTCCTTGGTTTTTATTCATGAAAATTGAAATAAATCGTTTCATAATCAAGTAATTTTTAACACAACGGCTACCATATACAATTTTACACTTACAATTGTGCTAAATTTTTCACAATACACGATCGTTCATTGATATAGAATTTCACCAAGCAACCAACATTAAAGTTCCAAATTTAAAATTTATTTTCTAGAATTAATCGTATCGCGCACCTTACTTGCAATACAAAAGTGCCCCTGACTTGCATATATTTGTAATGCCGATTTCCCCCAGGCATCTTGGTTTTGATGTCTCTGTTAGGGAACACATTACAGTAGGAACAAAAGTTCCCCTTACTTTCATTTATTTGCAATGCCGATTTCCCCTAGGTAGCTTGGTTTTGATGTCTCTGTTAGGAACCCGCCGCATGTGTCGTCAATTTCGACCAATCAGAAGTGGGTATTTCCGTTAGGATAGGAGTTGAGATTTTTCAATTGTTCGATGGTTGGTTCAATGACATATATTATTTTGTTCGATATAAAAAATTGCTATGGAGTGCCGAAATCGATTGACGCAAAAATTTCATCAATCCTTCATGAAATGACTGAGCAATAAGCGTTTGAAATTGGACAATTTTCACGATGTCTCGATTCTCGATGTTCAATTTGTACCCCAATATGTTCCCGAAAGACGTAATCCTACGTCAAAAGTCGCATGAAGTATGTTTTGATAGTAGCATTGGACATTGAAACAATGTTAGATTCCTCGCAGATATTAGTGAGAATGGTAAGACAAAAAGAAATCATGTTGCATCGTGGATTCAGGTTTTTCAGCCTGGAACAAACATTTCAATCTGTTGACCTGGGGAAAAAAATACTCAAAAAAAAAAAGCAACAGAGGTTATACCAGGAAGTATCCCGTGTCGGGCACACGTAAAGAGCATTAGAGACAGCAACATCCCAATTACGAGAACACTTGTAATACTAACCTCGAGTCGACCGCGAGTAATCGGTTACATATTACTAACATAGTTGTAAGCAAACATTGTCGAAATATTGATCTCCCGGCCACGTTAGGCTGACACCATATGAGCCTTAATAAAAATATATATTTTGGATAAAAAAAAAGAGGTTATACCATTGAATCTTTGACGGAAGTTAGTATTCATCAAGCAGTATGATTTTTGTCATAGTTATTCTGAAATATTTTTTCATCTGTACTATTTATTTTGAAAATCTGCACCTGTTATCTGTACCACACCATAAGCTTCAACAATTTTGGAAAGAGGGCAGAATGAGGCTTCCTGCGAGATGGAAGCAGGTTATGGAACACAACGGTTCATATATAACATAATAAACCCACCTTAAACGAGCAATATCGTGCATTCATCTCGCATAAAAAAGGGAAGAAACTTATGCAACAACCAAATATAAATGAGGGGCTCAGAATGCAAGGGGTGTAAGTGGCTTGATCGATTTCTCTTCGTCAACTTTTTCTTTGATTAATAACTCAACTGCAAAAACGTTCCAATTTGAGTTTGCTATAGAATCTGATAGATGAGCTTGCAGCTAAGTTATGACCAAAAGAGAGAGTCGATGTAGAGAAATCGATCAAATCACTTACACCCCTTTCATTCTGAGCCCCTCAATTGATATATGGGGTGTAAGTGATTTCATCGATTTCTCAATATCGACTCTCTCTTCTGGTCATAACTTGGCTGCAAATACATTCCCAGCTGTATTTGACAATGCGGAAGACAGATCAGAGCCTCATCTATCGGATTCTATAGCAAACTCAAATTGGAACGTTTTTGCAGTTGAGTTATTAACTGAAGAAATAGTTGATGAAGAGAAATCGATCAAGTCACTTACACCCATTGCATTCTAAGCCCCTCAATTGTGAAACTGTGAACAAAACCTGTTGCAATTGTTGTTTTAACACAGAACACTCAAAATACTAAAAAAATCATCAAGAGTGAAAAAAAGACAAACCAATTGCAGCCGAAAAAGTCATTATTTCGGGCAAACGATAGTTTTCCAGGCACAATTTCGGTGGCCATCTAGCATTTCCGTTATGCATATTTCATTAGCTCTCACCATTGGACCGGTAACAGCTGGGATCGAATCTTGTTCGATGCTGGAGCTCGTTGCTGCTGCCGTTTTATTATTCATCGATGTGTATCTCTCCGCTGGGTAGAAGAAGAAAATGGCCAACAGGACGACCTCTGGTGATGTTTTCTTCGTCCTGATCTAGTTTCGACCACCAGATGAGTCTCGAGCCGAAACATTCCATAGCTTGTTAATATTTTATCATCTTCCCATCGGCATCGGCATCGGTTCGCTTCCTTTCGATAGTTTCCTATTTATTTGCACCATCTCTCTCCGGAGAACACCATTCGGACAATAGAGACAATAAGCAAAAGTGAAATAATATCTAGCGCAAGAGGAGGGAGAGAAAGGGCTTTCTTGAAGCGGGTCGTGCAGAGGAGTCCTGCTGTGCGAGGCTAGGGATAAGGTCGAAATCACCCACAAAAGCAAATTGTACGCTCGGATGACTATTGCCTAAAAAACCAGGAGTAGCTTACGTCGGACCTCGGCCCGAGAAAGGATGACAGCATGGTTAATAAAAATTAATATAATTGATGATAAAAACGACCAGATAAGGCTGTGTTTCTGCGGTATTACCAGCACCCCAAACGAAGCCGACGCGCTGGGTGATGATTTCGAATATCAATGTATCTAAGCTTTTTACGGTTATGCGTCCTTTGTTTGGTTTTTTTTTATTTCATTCGTGATTTCGGCGTTATGTTTTTTGATTACTTTCGGGACATGCTGTGGATGTCTCTGTTCGTGGCAAGGAGAGATGATCCTTTGTGACCACCCAGGAGGCATATGCAATGAAGATTTTGAGCATTTTATTGCACAACTGTTGCTTGTATCCACTAATCGATTAGCCATCGAAACAAACATGACGTTAATTCGGCGACGGATTTTGGTTGTCTCCGAGACGTTTGGCTTAGCCTTCGAAATAATGGAAATCGCATCACCGGACAGCGACCTAACCTCAAAGCGTCATCGCGTCGAGATGAGCGCACACTTTTGTTTCGTCATGTCACTTTAGTGCGGCTATTTCGAAAACCATCCGAAAAATTGATAGTTATGATAAATTATAGATAATGGTAGCCGTCGAAGACGCGTCAGACGCGGGTCTTCTCCGCCTAGAACTCGCCATGAACTCTCCCCCGGCGGAGAGAATCCGTCAAAGCGGGGTACAATGAACGAAAATGAAAAAAAAAATGAATGACTCGGCGGCGGAGCCTTGCGGATGACTTGTCATCATTAGAGTCGCGTTGCTGTCTATTGTCTATTAAAAGATTTTCTGCCCCGCTTCGGTCGTCGGCCGGATCGACCGATCGATCGATCGACATTTTCGGGGGTCGTTTCGTTACGCGGAGATACTCTTTATTGTTGTGGCAGAGCTGCACGGACGGTTGGTTAAAAGGCTTTCCGGGTCGTTGGGGGTGACGACGAGTGGCGGGTGGCTCCGCCAGAAAGAGTCAATTGTTGTGCGCGCATGTCTCGATGATATAATGAAGCGTTGTCCAAGCTAGGGAAGCTGCGGGACGATCGGGTTTTTCGGTGGCTCTTCGGCGGGTTCTGTGCCATCGACCGGACCCATAGCTGCTGCTGTTGCTGGCGGCCGCTCGCTTGATGGGAGCCAAATTATAAGTGATGAATAATATAAAATCAGAGTACGGTTCGATGACCGCCGCTGGTGATGGTTTGATGACTAGAAGTGTTGGAATTCTTTCCTGCTTCGGGGTTGAATTTAGTTTGCTCAAAACTGTCAGTTGGTATCACAACTGCCGTGAGTGTCAAATGGGGAATTCCTGTTTTGAAGATTGTTTCAGTTAACGCATTTTTATTTTATTGGAATTTCATTGCTTGCTTCAAAAATGAATGAAAGAGCCAGATATAAATTTTGTTATATGAAAAAAAGGACAATGTCTGCAACAACCAAAACTAATTTTCAGCACATTTTAGACATCCTAGACATCACTTTAAATGAGCTCAAAATATCATAAAATCTATCTGTACTGGTACAGCGTTTACTGAAGCGAGAGGCGAGTTTGTTTATCATATACTAGCTGACCCGGAGAAGAGAGTCTCACGGAAGCAGCCATTGAGTACAGATGTGTTTTTCAGTCACTCCGTTTTTATTTCTTGCTAGCTTCTGTTTCTCAACCGTTCGTGGTGATAGAAAAAGTGGTGTTTCAAAAAATGTCCGAAACAGTTTATAGAAGAGATTACCAAGGATTATGAATGTTTTCTATAATGTTTTCTTGGGTAATTTAGAAAGTGAAAAAAGTGTTACGTTTAAGTTTTTCGTTTGGTTATGTTTAGTTTGGAGAAGAGTTCATTTCTCCCTTTGTCGTTCATCGTCGCGGTTGTGTTTGTAGTGCGGAGCAGATTCCGGAGAAAATATAGGGCTGCAGAATGAGACCCGCACACACGCTAGAAACACGGAGAGCTAAACAAAGCTAAGTCCTCTCACATTACTCTCTTTCTCTCAATTCCTCTCTTTCTCCTTCCTATATTCCTAGTATAATCTCGATTTATACGCTCTTTTCAGCAGAACTAATTTTCCAGCTTTTTCAGCTAGGAAAGATATACCAACAGCAGGGCGACAACTCTGAAAAATGACGGGGAAGAATTAATAACACTATTATCATGTTTGCAGTAATTGTCTGGAAGTCAACATAGATGTGCGTTTCGGTTGGGATATACTGGGAGATCACGGGAATTCATGGTCAACGCAGTGATTCGGGAACAGAAATGAATGAACTGTCCCACTTTCTTTAGCCTTATTCATCCATGGATTTTGGGTGATTTGGAGAAAGTGGAACTGAATTCAATTTGTGGGGATACATTCTGCAACCAAAAAACATGTAAACAAACTGTGTTCACCTTGCATTTCTGTGGCTTCTTGCGGTTGCTTCCTGATGAAGCCGCGCCTCAAGAGCTTGACATGAATGGACATGTAGTTCCGCTGCATTAATATCGGAGCAAATGACCCGTGAAACAAAACATCTTTAAATTGCGATTTCAGTTGCCTCCTGGAATATGAATAACTGGCTCGGAATTCCAGCCCTCAGATGTAAAATCCGATGCTCAAATGAACGAACTCCAGGTTGCATTTTCATATTTATGCTCCGTGTTTGTTTCGTATGCATTGTATGCCGCTTTTGGAATCCAAATTATATCCAAAAATAGATCTTTTTGTATGGTTTTCATGCGTACGTTTCTGTGTTGAATAGATATTGGTTATGGGCTCTTTTTAGCGAGTGATATCAGTGTACGGTGATTATCAGGGATGCCAGGTGATTTTTTCAAGTGTCTTCACATGATACGAGGGGATGTCTTCACAGTCATGTCGGAGGAGGCTGGAATTGTTATATGGCGCATTCCATTAATTTTGCTGGGGTTTTCAGGTTTGTTTCAGTAGATCTGAACGAACAATATATTGCGCAGCTACGAACTAGATTTTGTGAGTTTAGAAGTGATGGTTGGCTTGATGGGTCGTTGATTGAGTGAATGTAGCTCCCGTTCTTCCATAGACGGAGCTTCGATAGCTAGATTTGTATGTTTCAGTATCGAGGTTTTGGTTGTAACTTAGACCATATCCATGGGACTTATTGTTGAGATGGTATGTAGCCGAAAAGCCTTCGATTTGTGAAGTGTTCGTTTGAGGGATCAGGATTAGCCTGTTGTATAGTATATTCCCAGTGTAATAATAATACAGTGTCACAATCATTCGAATTCTCGCATCCGCGCTCGATGAACTGGTGTCTTTTAGAGACAATGTATATTCAGACCGCATGAAGTTTTCCGGAATTTGAAGTGGATATCGCTCGTTTGTTGAATTCGTTGCTACAAAAGGCGACAAAAGTCTCCGTTGATTGCTGGGAGCAAAGGTAGACGGGTGACACTTATATAAAGGCGAGCGAATGTCACTGAGACAAAACCCCTACATCTTTTGATGATATTTTCTCCCAATAGTTGGAATTTTATGGAAATAAAATCTCTCAAAAATCCACATACGCTAGCATACTGAAGTGTCTTCACATACTTCGTAATGTCTTCAAAATGTTTTCACATAATCCAATGTCTTCACAGTAGGTCAAATGTCTTCACAATGAAGAAATGTCTTCAAACCTGGCATCCCTGGTGATTATTGCAAGCATTGAATCAGCGGAGATTTATTTATTTGCCGCTCTCATGCCGGAGACAAAGTTCTTATCGTTTTAGAGCAGCAGGAATTTTTTTATACAGTGAGGGAACGAAGAAAGAAAAAAATGTTGCGGTGATACCATACCGAGGAAAGAATCCACACACTGCAGAATAGCTGACTTCCAGGAACATAGGATTCTACTTTCTTCCCACGCATTTGTAACCTCTAAAATAATTACTTTCTATTTATAGATTTCATTCGCGGTCATCGATTCTGTCGACTTTTTATAATTCTTTCATCTTTTTAAAAAAAAAAATTAGTGGGTTATATCTATGATATAACCGCAAGGTTCACGTGGAACTACCTTAGCTTAGCAATCATTCGTTTGTATTGATTAAATTCTTGATTGAATGAAACAGTTTCCAAATTCAATTGAGTTCAATATATTTGCTCTGTGAGTGAAAAAAATGAACAAATGCCGTGTAAAGTCAATTCATTTATTGTGATTGATTGTTCTTCGTTACAAGTAAATTTAATGACGGACCTTTTACGTTTGGTATGATGACTAGAACAAAATATATGTACGGAAGAATTATCAAACGTTTGATGAACCAGCCTAAGGCTGAAAATCTTTCCAATAAAGACAAAAAAAAATTATCAAACGATTATTTTATTTTACATTTCCCTCTGAAGTTTAAATCCCAAAAGTGTACATACTTCTCGAATCTCGAATTTGCTTGAAACTGGGAAGTTCATTCGCTTCTAGTTGCTGCACGATTTTCCCAGGTTCCTAAGTTTAGAAGATCATGTTAGGACAGACATATTCCACTCTGCACAAAGGCAAGCGAGGACAAAAGTACTCGCAGTTTGCATTTATTTGCAGAGCCGATTTCCCCAGAAACCTCGGTTTTGAAGTCTGTGTTAGGGAAACACATTTCAATCGGAACAAAAATACCCCCGATTTGTATGAATTCGCAATGCCGATTTCCCCACGCTTCATGGATTTGAAGTCTGTGTTAGGGAAACACATTCCAGTCGGAACAAAAATACCCCCGACTTGCATGAATTTGAAATACCGATTTCTCCAGGCACCTTGGTTTAGAAATCTCTATTAGTGAACACATTTCGGTGGGAACAAAAGCTCCCCCTACTTTCGTGTGTTCTTTTTCTTCTTTTTGGCTTTAAGAGGGTTTAAACTTTTCAGTTCACTCGCCTCTAGGCTTTCGTGTGCTTGCAATGCCGATTTCGCTGCTTGGTTTTAAAGTCTGTGTTAGGGAACATTTTTCGATGAGAACAAAAGTCCCCCTACTTTCATGTATTTGCAATGCCGATTTCCCCAAGGCTGCTTGGTTTTGATGGCTGTGTTAGGGAAACCGTAAATCGGGCCAATCAAAACGATGCAGTTAGGGCGTTTAGATAACGCCTAATATTTTACAGTTATTCAATTGTTTATCTAATGAAAAACAACATTTTGTTAGTTGCGATAGATGCGTAGAAATATTCCCTATCAAGTGATGCAAACATCTCTCCTATCCAGTACGAAATGTTCGAGCTATAAGCATTCGAAATCTTTCATTTTTTCCTGCATGTTCTGTGTTTAGGTTTTCATTTTACCCTCCATATATTCCGGTTAGACGTAGTCCCACGTCAAAAACATCGAAACAGAATACGCTCGATAATTAACAGGTTATAAATTATTTATATATAATTTTGATTAATTTTAGATAAGTTCTCTAGGTTACCTTCTAAGGTTTCCTAAAGTTTATTTTCGCCTATATCTATTAATTTCTATGAAGCGTTCCGGTTACCTTCTCAGGTTCCCCAAAGTTATTTTTCTGCGATGAAATTTCGGCAAAAAAGATGCGTTAAATAATTAAATAACAATAGCTGGTCCAATTAATTGTTTGGGTTTTCCTTCTCAGGCTACATAAAGATAATATCTGCTGCGCGTTGTAACAGATGAATTTTTTTTTTTCGTCGAGTAGTCAATAGCTAGTGTTTACATAATCACATCACTTACCGCAGTGAATCTTGATTTTTCTTAACCATTCCCACTAACAACTATCCCTTCCATGATAAACGCTAGGGAACCACGCTATAGAGGCGACCCTTCTGGCCTTCGGGCGGCGGATATCATACTAACATTCCTTCCCTTCCCCTGGTGACTGTAAGGACGTGGCCGGCGTCGTTATTGACCATGTAAAGCTCGAATCACCGAAAATTGCACAACAGGAATGATTTGCTAGTCCCAAGCGTCATTCTGCGTGTTCTTTGTGCAATTTGGTTGGTTCAGGTCAATCACGGAGAGCAACTACGAATTGTACAGTCTACCCAAGCTCAAGCTCATATACTAGCTGACCCGGAGAAGTTCGTCCCGCCCAAAATTGATTTTTGATATGATCACTTGGCAGAAAACATTTCTCGCGTAACTTTTGAAAAGGTCCAATGTAACATTTACTCCAACTCGAGAAAAACGAAGCTGAAGACCAAAACATTGTTCCGCGAATTGTTTAAAAGGAACCGATCTTTATCATTACCTTCACCACTAGCAGTCAATAACAACTCTGAAAAACCAATCGTAAATATTGTTCCGTGACCTTAGTTTGAAGTTGAAGCTTCGGAGCGATAAATATTACATTGGACGTTTTGATCGACTGCGTTTGAACATTGGACTAATCACGTTGCACGATACGATTTTTTTAAATAACGACTAAACAACAATCCAAATACCAGCATTTCGTGCTAAAGACATTATTATTGTTATCACTCGTTGAATTTGACTAAAATTGATAACAAAACCTGAAAAAAAGCAAAGACTCAAAACGACCGAAGTGCGACTTCCTGTTGATTTGACTGCTTTGTTACTTCGGATGCTTCGAGCGTCTGAGGAAAGTGGCGTCCGAAGTAACAGTCGAATGCTTAAAATCCGAATCTGTACATTTGACATTGTTTGTATCGGTAA
The DNA here is from genome assembly GCF_029784135.1 of Toxorhynchites rutilus septentrionalis. NCBI lineage: Eukaryota > Metazoa > Arthropoda > Insecta > Diptera > Culicidae > Toxorhynchites > Toxorhynchites rutilus. The sequence continues at coordinate 23,079 of NW_026599839.1, forward strand.
TAAAAACACGAAGAGTGCATAGAGCGGATGGTGTTTGATCGGTTGTGTCCCATTCACCCGAATTCCATTCACCTGAAACACGTTATCCGAAGCACATTTACCCGAATGTAACACTTACCCGAACGATATTCACCCGAATGTAACAGATACCCGAATGCAACAAATACCCGAATGAACATTTACCCGAATGAATATTTATCCGAATGCAACGTTTACCCGAATGCGACATTTACCCGAATGGGATGTTTACCCGAATGGGATGTTTACCCGAATGAAGAAGGAAAAATTCCGACAAATCAGTTTATGAGTTTTGTCGAATCTGCTGTTAGGAAGTTACGAAGTAAACTGAGAAATAGTAATTAGGAAATTCGAAAAAGATGTTGAAAGCTTCGCTGTGTAATTTTTAGAAATTGGTGTAGGCACAATTGACATGCTGTCTTCTTTCCTTTCCGTATTACTCTTTAAGACCAAGAGATCATTCAGAAATGAGCATGGGTTATGAAATATTCCGGTAATTAAACAGGTAACTTTAACATAAAAAAATTTAATGAAAATGTGAAAAGAATAGATAAGAAAAAATGGTACTTACGTATTTGCCGCCCCAGCGCAATTTTTATCATGAGTTTATTATTTCGTGATGAAATTTATTTTGAGATCAATGTAATGGGGGCGAAGTCCCCATTTAACGAAGATAAGGAATTGAGGCGGCACCAAGCCGCCGAGGTGACGCAATCCGAGTAGGCCGCCGACCCGCGTCGGAAGCGGCGGCCTCTCGCAAGCAAACCTGTGTTCCATCGATTGCCCCGTTTGTTTGAAACATAGGAGACGATCCGTTAAGTCAGGTCCGACCGAGCGTTAGCGAGCGTCGGACTGCATACGTTTACCTGGTGCATTACGTTTGCCTGGTTAATTATGCATGTCATGCATTTTGATTGCTTGGTTGCAAACGTGATGCACCAGATAAACGTATGCCGTCCGACGCTCGTAAACGAGCTGCGTCATCCATAAGAATGGATGGACTTAATAATACGTTATAAAACTGCATTCTTTCACTTTTCATTATTTTGAAAAGGATTTTATTCAATGTCAGTATTTCTCGAATTGTACTTCCCACGAAAAATACTTTTTGAATCGAAATGAAAGTATGGGACAAATATGATCTTTATATAACACTAATGAGAATTAAATACACAAATACAAATACAAATATAGTAAAATTTGTGTATTATTTGAATATATCCTTCTTTTGGGTAAATGTCGCTTTCGGGTAGATGTTACATTCGGGTAACTGTCGCATTCGGGTAAATGTTACATTCGGGTAAATATTACATTCGGGTAATTGTTGCATTCGGGTAAATGTCGCATTCGGGTAAGTGTCAATTCGGGTAGATGTTACATTCGGGTAGCTGTCGCTTTCCGGTATTTGTTACATTCGGGTGAGTGGAATTCGGGTGAATGTCTTTCGAGTAACTGTCATTCGGGTGAGTGGGTTTCGGGTAAATGTGACACAATCGTTTGATCTTTGTATGGGATACCCCCTCTTCTAGAGGAGTTATGCAGACATTTGGGTTTTGTTTGTATCCTTCTTGGAGAGTGGTTAGGAGTGTCGAACCACCACAGAAACGTTTATTGCCTCCTTAAACCCCCAACTGTCAACTTTGGCATCGTTTGCTTGATTAGTTCTTGAGTTATGCAGAAATTTGTGTTCCATTTATATGGCATGTCCCCCTTAGAGAGGATGGGGAATCTCGAACCACCATAGAAACATTTTTTGCCACCTAAAACGTCCACATGTCAGATTTGGTTCCATTTGCTTGATTAGTTCTCGAGATATGCAGAAAGTGGTGTTTCATTTGCTTGGCAACCAGTGTTTGGATTTCGATCAAAATCGAATGATACACAATGTGTCATACAAGTAACCTCTCACGAACATATAACCAAATATGAGTGGATCATTCAGATAGTTGTATGAATGACAGTAATCACTTGTGTTACACTAAATGATTAAACCAAGAGAGGAACGAAGACTGTTGTTTGCATATGCGAGCTGTTTCAAACATCGCACACCATTTTCGAAGCCTGCATACAAGTTTGAACCGCATATATCGTCCCGTTCTACTAAAGCGAAACCCACTGCACAAACAAGTGCAAAGCAATAAATGATACAAGAAAAATTACTTCATCATTCGGTCACCATTTGCGGAAAAGAGATAAAACGAGAGAGTTTTTGTTTCTCACTAGAGCGGTGTTGCTAGTAAAACTATGCGGTCTATATAAAAATATATATGATAGCAGCGTTAAAAATGTAAAATATAATCTAACCACCCTTCCCTTGGCCTCTATCTAGCTAAATAATCATATAGTTTGCACCCTCTGAGACTTAAAAATCAGGATCTCGAATCGAAAGCGATTTTTTCAGTGAATGGATCATTTGGCAAACACTGATGGCAACCCTTAGAGAGGAGATAGTAGTCTCGAACCATCATACGAACCTTCCGCGACTCCACAAACCCCTATACACAAATTTTCACGCCGATCGGTTCAGTAATTTCTAAGTCCATAATAATTAGACAGACAGAAAGACAGAAAGACAGAAAGACAGAAAGACAGAAAAACAGAAAGAAAGAAAGACAGAAAGACAGAAAGACAGAAAGACAGAAAGACAGAAAAACAGAAAAACAGAAAGACAGAAAAACAGATAAACAGAAAGACAGAAAGACGAAAATCCATTTATATATACGGCCATTCCATGCCAAACCGATATACCGGTTCCCAGATTTCCGTGAAAAGTGCTAGATTTGTCTTTATCGCAAAATATTGGACCTGTATTTTCAGGGTTGTTCGAAAAATCAATTTTATCGCCTTTTTTCCAAAACAGAAACTTTTTTCGAAAATTCATAACTTTTGAACTACTGGACCGATCCAGATGATCGACATATGAAATTAAAGCCAATTACTCTGTTTTCAAAAAATGCTCGCCAAAAAAATTTGATTTTTTTTTAGTAATTATTGATTGTATTTGTTTTTGTTGTATATAGCGTTGTCCAAAGCCACGAATGGACTAGAGGACGCTATATTTTTTAATATTTTTTCTTGAAAGCTGAGGATTTTTTTACCTAACATATCCAAAAATCAGATATGTGTTTTTCTTCCGTTTTTAACTTATGAATTTTAAAATTTAATCGATGGTTAAAAAAATCAATTTTTTTTCCAAAAAAGACTTTTTTGAAAAATTCATAACTTTTGAACAACTAGACCGATTCAGATTATCGACATATCAAATTGAAGCCAATGATTTAGTATTCTTTTAAAAAAAAAAAATGCTTGCCAAAAAAAAGATTTTTTTTTAGTAATTATTGATTGTATTTGTTTTTTGATTATCGACATATCAAATTGAAGCCAATGATCTAGTATTCTTTAAAAAATATTACATTTTCGAAAAATTTGGATTTTCGTTTAAGTAATTATTGATTGTATTAGTTTTTCATAGTTTTCTCGGTCAAAGATAGAGGGCGCTATATTTTTCTTGAAAGCTGAGGTTTTTTTTTCATAACATGTCTAGAACTCAAAGATGTGTCTTTTTCGTTATGATTTTTCGAATTTTGTTCCTGTCGTTGTGTCTTTTTCAGGAGCCATTTTACACTTCTATATTAAAGTACAGTCGCGAAACATATATGGGTTATTAGTGAATCAGTACTACTGAATTCGAGGCTAGTCCCTTTATTATAATAACAATACGACCAACTACAATGCACTTCAAAGTAACAAAATGATAATAACTTAACATAAACGAGAGTACAATTTTCTGAGGACTGAGCGAGATAAATGAAAATCAAAACACTGTAACACTGATTAAAAATCCTACACATACTATTGACAGGTTCATTCCTACCATAATTAATCCGAGCAACAGAGAGACGAAGAAAGTTATGGAAGCGAAAATTACGATGGCGAATGTCTATATTAAGACTACTGAGTAGATTGCAGCAATCGATATTCGAGAGCAGTAGATCGGAAATAAATATCACTTTAGCTACATCACGATGCAAGGATAACCGTTCAAGCCCTATAAGATTACAACGATCTTCGTATCTAGGAAGGTTCAGAGGGTTCCTCCAAGGCAGACCACGAAGAGCAAATCGCACAATTTTTTTTGAATGTTTTCAATCCGTTGTATTTCGTTCTGATAGTGTGGGGACCAGACAACGGCAGCATATTCCAGTGTTGATCGAACAAGAGAGCAATACAATGCCTTTAAACAGTGTATATCATTGAAATGCTTAGTAACTCGGAAGAGAAATCCTAAGCTTTTTGACGCTATTGCTGAGATGTATGCGATGTGATCTTTAAAAGTAAGCTTAGAATCAAGCATGACTCCCAAGTCTTTGACAGTATTATCTTTCCGTAATGTAGTTTCGAAAATTGAATAATTAAAATGAACAACGGAGCGTTTGCGGGCAAAAGTGATTACCGAGCACTTAGAAGCATTCAAAACCATGCGATTAGTGACGCACCAGTCAGCAAAAATGTTCAACTGAGATTGCAGGTACAGAGCATCAGCCTGACATCTGACTAAATTGAAAAGCTTCAAGTCATCTGCATACGATAATTTCGAACAACGGATGGAGAGATGTACATCATTTAAATACAAAAGAAAAATATACGGACCGAGGTGGCTGCCTTGGGGTACACCGGACGTTACGTCGAATGGATTGGATATATGATTGCCTATTTTGACAGACATTTTGCGTCCAACTAGAAACCTAGTCTTTGTAATTTAGCCACTACAATACGATGATCTATTTTATCGAAAGCAGCTTTATAGTTACTGACACAATTTTTTTTGCAGGAAATATTGTTTTCTGAAAATTTCAAGTGAGGTAAACGATGTTGGTTTGTCCTGTCGAAAATATGATCTTGGTTTGTACACATTTTGAATGCTCTAGCTCTGCGCACCTGGTCAAATCAGGTATTCAAATGTTTCAAAGCGTATAAATAAAATTGTCTTTTTCATGACTCACAGTAGTTATATATGCCATTTTAACGGATTCACATGTTTTCAAGGCTTATAAAGTCCACCTCCTGTTGGTTTCAATGCGCCCCTCATTTGAGCTAACTTTTAATCAATCAAAATTAATCAAAATTTTTTTAATGATTATTTGGTACGTATTCAGACCTTTTCTGGATTATAACACTTACTAATATTGTAAACATCATGCTTGCACACCATTTGTACCAGATTTATATATCTAAATCATGTAATTAATGCATCTCGATGATCTCAATTCTGATCATGATGTGTCCACATGATTTCTATGGCAACCGCTTGGCGCGAAGCAGTTTGTTTGTTTTGTTTTGTTGTCCTTCGCGCAAGGTAGAAATAAAGTTTCTCTGTGCTTTTTCGGACAAACCATGATTATAATTTCTCTTTGAAGAAAATTGTTTAAAAACATAAGAAAATGAACAATTTGAACGCCTTTTGGTATTATTAGCAACTAGAGACTAGCTTTTCAACAAATCCAAACTCGTCTTTATTACATGTGATTTTCATGAAAAAAAATCTTTGCTTGTTGCGTGGAAACACCTACAATCGGACAAACCAACATCATTTACCTTACTTGGCATGGATGGTGTGAATATTTACGAGTACAAAAACACATATTTGACGGTGTGAGTTTTTTTTATTATAGTCTTGATTATTAACTATTCAAGTTTTTTGTTTGAATTTCCAAAAACTTCGATCATGTCCGATCAAAATAACGGATCCCATCTGAAAATTCAGACACTGCTGGTTGTAACACTGTAAACACTTACATCGTTGACACTATCAGCAACAACAAAAAACTTCTCGCTGTCATGTGTGACAGTTGTGTTCTCCAGAAACCTCTCTGCATTCACGTAATCTCATCTCGGCGCTCAAGAAGAAAACCAATCAATTTCACGCTCGCCGGTCACCGGATGCTTGGACCACAGGTGTTGGAAGCCAGCGGCGGAACCATATGGACAACGGTACGGGATGATCGAGCCACTTCACGGGTGCGACCACACGGCCACACTATTACCCGAACAATAGCCCTCCGAATCATGGGGGCCACTGTTGTGCTATCCCGGGGGATATTGAAAATCCAAGAACCGTAGAGAAAATAATAATTAAGATCAGTGTGCAGATATTGGCGCGGCCACCGCCAGTAAATCTCACCTGGAAGCCAACGGAGCAGTAAATTTTCGGTGGGGCTATTTTTCGGGCCATCCTGGACAGCTGGAGGAGGTCCACACCGAAAAAAGGGGCAACAGATGCGGGGCGCGATAGAGCTGTCCGCTGTTGGACGGAGGCGGTAATTACGACACTGCTTGCACCTAGCAATAAAATTCCACAAAGCAATATAAGATTAATATATCACACGCGGGAAATGGACGGCAATGGGCACGGGCATGACTGGCCGAAATTTGTTCCGATTTGCTGCTGCTGGTACCGCTCGATTGTGGCCGTGTGTGTTTGTGGTTCAACTTCTCACATTTTCGGAGGTCTTAAAATTGATTGCGCTAGGCACAGTTAAGAGACGCACAGGTCAATTGTACAAGGTCACAACACCATCGACGATTGAAGATGAATCCGCGAGAATGCTGCCGATTAACTGGCAATCAGCTTATGCCTCGAACCTGTGACGGTCGATGACATGGTGGATTTTTTCCTTGTTTTGGGAGGCCTTAAGTGCCATAAGCGGCACGTTTGTGGCGAACTGTGTCTCAAGATTATTTACTTTGTTTTCTTAGCTGTTCTGTTGCTATTTTTTGGAATTGATATTTTGTAGATTTGTCATAACAGCTGTCACTCAAGAGGAGGGGAGCTGGATTTGTTTATTCACGCCAGCACCGTTAGACCCATCATTTTCGAGGGTATTGCAGGTACTCCACCAATTGGGGGGTTTGGTGTGTTTATTTTCCCACTGTTTGCGTCAGGAATTTTTGGGGACTCAAGTGGAATTAACTGTTTGACCGTGTTGTTTTTTTTGGGGTGAGTGGGGCTGGATCTATGGTTCCAATTCGAGTCAAAGCGGTATTGATTGAAGTCACAGAAGATTGGAGAGTGAATGAGCGTGTCGGTATGGCTATTTTTTGTCAGTTGTTCATTTTAGATTATTGTGTATTTCGAATGTACAAGCCATTGGTCCTCGCAAGTATGAAATGAGAGGGCTTACCAGAGAGGAAATTAATTCTGAATGTGGAATCTGCGATTGGAAGAGAATTTAAACTCACGAAAAAGTTACGAATCGCTCATGCCGAGGGTACGCATAGCATTTTATACTTCTGCAATAATTTGCGATGGATTGCTTCTCTAATTTACTCAAAACATTGATAGATCGACTAAAAATGGTTTTTTGTATTTGTTTTTGTATATTGTTTTGAATTTGTATCATACGTTTAACGATACGATACGATGCGAGAAACCCGTGTGTATTTTTTTATTTATTTTATTCATTCAATTTTTTATTTGGCTTTCGTGTCCGATTTTTTTTGGATGCTCGTTTTGTCTGTTTGCTGTTTTGTTTCTGTTTTCCGTTTTTTTCGTTTCTCAGGAATTTTATTTTCTTGTACAATTTGTTGTATATCCGAACATTTGGAAAAAATTGCAGTCTTCTTTTTTTTTGGTTTTTTTCGCGAACGGTCAAATCAGAATACAGGTCAGACTCGATTATCCGGAGTATTGATTTTTTTTTCACTCCGGATAATCGAGTCAAAACAATTTTTTTATTTATTTGTTTTTTTTTTGCATGTATCTTTGGTTTTTTGAAAATAAAAGAGGAATTTGATTTTTGATTCATCCCCTTAAAGTCAGAAAACACCTTTCTGGAATGAAAAATAAAAAAAATTCAGATTCTTTCAGAATAGACGATCATATTTGATGAAAAAAATCCTCCTACGCATATGTTCGAATTTCAACAATGACAGAGTTACAGAACATTTTTTTTTGTTTCGGACTCTGTTGCTTCAAACTGGCTCTACATTAAAAAGTACGCTACGGAAGACGATTCTGATGCTTTCATTTGAAAGATGAGAAAATTTAAATCAGGATATGATAGTGAAACAACTAAATTAGTGAGTTTTAATAACATTTTGGAAGGGAAACACTTAAAAGTTAATAATTTTTAATGTGTTATTATTAATTTTATCCTGAAAAATTATATAAAACTAGATTATTTCTATCGATTAAAATGAAGTACTTTAACAACTCCACAATTTGTTCTTTAACGCACAACTTCTATCTTTCTTAATTTGGCTGCAATATCGATATAAATAATTCCTGGTGAAAATTCAAGCAAAATCTTCGAAAATCACGATTTTTACCCCACTGTACATATAATAGCCACTTAAACATCACCTTAACGTTGAAAGGTTACATTTCTCCATGAAATAAGCCATATTTGAAGTATAAAAAACATATTTTTTTCCAAACTGAATTGAATCGAGTCCAAAATTGTATATAATCGAATCACATATAATCGAGTCTGTATATAATCGAGTCTGACCTGTACTGTATTCTATTAGTCAAATCATTTCATTTGATACCAAGAGGATTGAAAAAAAGTACATAGTCGACCATTTTGTGGCGGCGACCTTTTCGAATTTATGTTGTTCATAGTGTAGCGTACTCTCCAAATCAAGCCATTCAGCCATTTTTTTGCGGCGGCCAAATTGAATTTTTCAAGATCATGGAATACGCTGTTTTATAATGACAGTAGAATTAAATGAATGTGGCCGCCATCTTGGATTTGAATTTTTCATAAATAACTGTACTCTACTAGTCAAGTCCTTTCATTTGATACCCATATTGATGGGGCTATGAAAAAATGTATATGGCGCCATCTTGCGGTGGCGGCCATTTTGGATTTGCATTTTTCATAAATAACTGTATTCTACTAGTCAAGCCCGTTCATTTGATACCCATATTGATGGGTTCTGAGAAAATATGAAATCCGCCAATTTGTAGTGGCCGCCATCTTGGATTTGCATTTTTCGTAAATAACTGTGCTCTACTAGTCAAGCCCTTTAATTTGATACCTATATGTATGGAGTTCTGAGAAAATGTGCAATCCGCCATTTTGTATTGGCCACCATCTTGGATTTGCATTTTTCATAAATAACTGCATTCTAGTAATCAAGTCCTTTCTTTTGATACCCATATTAACTATTCAATATAGAATTATTATACAAATTATTCAAAATTTCCGAAAATCAGAAATAAAATACTCCGGATAATCGAATCTCCGGATAATCGAGTCCGACCTGTATTTCTGTGTGTCTTGTTTCTTCGTTTGTCCAGAAATTTTTGCGTGTCCGGTTTTGTTTCCGTAGTTTTCTTTCGTGCGATCGATTTTTTCCGCTTTGGTTTTTTTTCATTTGACCGATGTTTTTTACCGGTTCGGTTTTTAATCCGTTTGACAGTATATTTTATTTGTCCACTCCGTTTCGTTTTTGACGTGGGACTACGTCTAACCGGAGTATATGGGGGGTAAAATGAAAACCTAAACACAGAACATGCAGGAAAAAATTAAAGATTCCGAATGCTTATAACTCGTACATTTCTTACTGGATCGGAAAGATGTTTGCATCAACTGATAGGGAATATTTCTACGCTTCTATCGCAATTAATAAAATGTCATTTTTCATTAGATAAACAATTGAATAACTGTAAAATGTTAAGCGTTATCTAAACGCCCTAACTGCCTCGTTTTGATTGGCCCGATTTACGGTTTCCCCAACACAACCATCAAAACCAAGTAGCCTTGGAGAAATCGGCATTGCAAATACATGAAAGTTGGGAATATTTGTGTTCCGACTTAAATGTGTTTCCCTAACACAGACTTCGAATCCATGGAGTGTGGGGAATTTGGCATTGCAAATACATGCAAGTCAGAAATTGTTTCATTCAATCAAAAATTTAATCAACACAAACAAATGATTGCTAAGCTGAGATAGTCCCATGTCAATCTTGCGGTTATATCACAGATATAACCCACCCGTTTTTTTGTTTGACCAGGTTTTTTCAGTTCGTCCAGTTTTTTCGCTTGAGTGCCCGGATTTTTTTTCCGCTCGCCTAGATTTTTCTTTTTTCGAATTTTGTTATTCGTTCCTTTTTTCATTTATTCGGATTTTTTTCATTTCACCGTTTTTATCGTTTCTCTGGATTTTTTTTTTCGGATTTGTTTTTGTACTAGTTTTTTTTTGTTGGTCAAGTTTCTTCTGGTGTGCTCAGATTTTTCATCTGTCCGGATTTTTCTCGTTTCACTGTTGTTGTTAGTTTCTCCTGATTTTTTTTTCTCGTTTGCCCATATTTTTTATGTTTGACTGGTTTAATTTTTTTTACTTTGGTTGATTTTGCATTTGCGCGTCCGGTTTTTCATTTACTTGTCTGATTTTTTTGTACTGTTTTTTTTCGTTTGTCCAAATGTTTTTCACTCCTCCGTTTATTTGGATTTTTTTGATTGGCGATCTGTTTTCTGTTTGTTTGAATTTTATTTTTTGTTTCTCTAAATTCTTTTCGTTTGTACAATTTTTTTTCAGTTTGATCGAATTTTCATTAAACATTTGTCTAGATTTTTTCATGTGTTCGTTGTTGTTTTTTTAAATTTTTTTCATGTGTGCGGTTCTTTGTGCGGTTCAATGTAAAGATAATCCTATGTATTTAAGATACGAGAAAAAAATGTTTGTAAAGTGCAATGCTTTTTTTTGCTTAAAATGGCTGAATGGCTTGAATTGGAGAATACACTACATTACGAACAACATAAATTCGAACAGGTCGCCGCCACAAAATGGTCGACTATGTATTTTTTAGCAATCCCCTAAATATTTATATCAAATGAAATGATTTGACTAATAGAATACAGTACACCATCAAAATATTCCGAAGAAAGTTAGGTAAGAAATAAAAAAAAATTGAATGGTTTCATTGTAGAGAAGTATACTAATGATACAAATAATTTACTAAAAACTAGACAATAAAATAAGTAAAAAAACTTTTTAAGTTATACGGTTTAATGTACTAGAAGCTAGAAAATGATTAGACAAGTAGCAATTAGTAGTTAGTAGTTATCACATCCATTCCTTTATTAATTTAGGGCAGTGATGAGACTAAAATAAAATCGTGGGGTATATGATGAAACAACTAACTCTGGATAACGAAAATCTAACATTTATTTCTTACCTAATTTTCTTCTGAATATTTTCATGATGTACTGTATTCTATTAGTCAAATCATTTCATTTGATACCGATATTGAGGGGATTGCAAAAAATACATAGTCGATCATTTAGTGGCGGTGTCCTTTTCGAATTTATGTTGTTCATGATGTAGTGTATTCTCCAAGTCAAAAGCCATTCAGCCATTTTTTAGCGGCGGCCAAATTTAATTTTTCAAGATCATGGAATAAGCCGTTTTATAGTGGCAGTAGAATTAAAGGTATGCTTCAAATTTCAGATCAATTAGTGATCTGGAACGGGGTCAAATTTCAATTAATGTGAGACAATCCTACAAACACTCAAACATACATACAAACAGGGCAAGCTGAATGAAGTTATTTAAAAAGTAGTTAGTTATTTGGGGACTGCGGCCATCTTGGATTTGAATTTTTCTTGACCTGCCATGTTCTACTAGTCGAGCACTTTCATTTGATACCCATATTGGTGTGGTTTTGAAAAAAATGTATGTATGACGCAACTTTGTGGTGGCGGCCATTTTGGATTTACATTTCTAATATATAACTGTGTTCTACTAGTCAACCCCTTTCATTTGATATACATATTGATGGGGTTATGAGGAAATGTGTAATTCGCCTTTTTTTGCCGACCGCCATCTTGGATTTTCAAGATCAAGATCAAGATCACGTTTTATAATAACACCAGAGATGAAGATGTGTCCCAAATTCAATATCAAACGATCAACAGGAAGGGGATTAAATTTCTATTAATGTGGTACAGCACTACAGACAAGGTTACAAAGTTACAAAGCTACAAAGTCACAAACATAGAAACGGGTCCAAGCTAGATAAAACCGTTTAATAAATAATTATAATTATTATTATATCTTAATTATAATACGTTTACCGAGAATTTTTTTTTCTATGATTTGATTATCCGGAGGATTCGATTATCCGGAGTGAAAAAAAAAATACTCCGGATAATCGAGTCCGACTTGTATTTGATTTTGTGATGAAAAAATTGTTTGAAAATATTGATCAATACACCTTAGCAAGATGTACTTTCAGTATTTTTTTTATATTTTTGTCTCAAAGCTATTGAGAATGGCGTGAAAAAAGCGAAAAGGTGTATTTTTCACCAAAGATTCTATGCTGTACCATATAAGAACTCAAATATATGGTACTACTGTCAAATTTTTATATTTAGTACCCTATACAATATTTGCCATACAGCTAGTGATTTGTTTTACGAGCACTTTTTACTCCCTTACCCCGCCAGGCCCTTTATTACTCAAAATCTCATTGAATTAAACCAAAAGGCTCAAAAGTTTGAGCAATTTGGATGGAATTTTGTTTTTATTTTTGATAAAATTGCAATGAACACAAATGAATGGTGATAAATGACATGTAAATAATTGCCTTTATTCGCAAGACAATTCTTAGTTTTTTCTATTTCGAAATGATGTTCATTTCCAACGATGCGCGTTATTTTGTAAAACGATCCATGGTTACATGAATAATTTTTTTTTTCCTGGCAATGAGAAAGCGGACACTCTCGCAAAGGTGGGTGCCCAGGAAGGCGAATTGTTTGATAGACAGATTTTATACGATGAATTTTTCCAATTACTGCGTCAGAGTTCCCTCTCGAGTTGGCAATCCGATTGGGGCACTGGAAGTCTTGGGCGGTGGTTATATTCAATTATTCCAAATGTTTCTTCGAGAGCGTGGTTCAAAGGTTTGGACGTAAGTCGTGACTTCATTCGTGTAATGAGTAGACTTATGTCCAACCACTACTATGTCCAACCACTACGATGACATCGATCACGCAGTTTGGCAATGTACGAATAACTACGCAGCCAGAGAGTACCTGTTAAATGCCCTTAGGGCCCAAGGAAGACAACCCTATGTTCCTGTTAGAGACGTGTTGGGAACTGCTATATGCAGTTGATCTATATGTTTGTGAAACGGTCTAGTAGGGTCGATGTACCTATAGTTGCATATCTAAGGCAACCGTTTAATTATTTTGCATATGTTGGAATTTATAATTTCAGCTTCTACATATTTTTGCGTTCAGTGAACTAATCCCACCATAATCATGATACCATTATACATAAATTTGAATTCCCTAATGATTTTCGCATAATAATTCTATTTTGTTATGAAGCTACGTTGTACCTTTAGTTAACCTATTTTTTCCTATGGTTGCATTTTTTTTCTAATAGTTACACTAGTGTGCTAGTTGCCATTTTTATCGTTTAGATACATTATTATACTTCTTGATAGGTATTAGATCTTTTGTTATTGAAATTTTTAACTATAAGGGAATATTTGATTGTATGTCCGTTTGTTTAAATAATTTCCTTATGGTTAAATAACACTGAAATTTTTGATCCGATTAATGCTCGAAAAGAATATGTTGAGGACCATCACGATACGCTATATATGTGAATGGGGGACAGAATTGGGCTGCGTGTTATACATGGCATTTCGAGTACTCATAACGAAGACCAATTTTTTCAACCCACCGAAGAACTGCATTTGGAAAAAATGTAAAGTAAAATGTAGAATTCATAGTTTTATTTCATTTAACTAAAATATAACAAAATATTCATCGCTAAATCAATTCAGTGGTGAACGATCTAACTTAAGTGACTGTAGTACATCATTCTTCTTACGACAGTGCAAGTCGGAGGAAATTTCTCTGACGAAAAATTCCCCCGACCAGAACGGGAATCGAACTCGAATCCCCAGCATGTTAGGTGTGACGCTAACCACTTGGCCACGGGACCACGATAAATAATAGAATATGTAGATTTCTCTCGGTTACCTTCTCAGGTTTCCTAAAGATAACGCGGAGAGGTATTTCGATGAAAAGTATGTGCGATAAATAATATAATATATTCCTTGGATTTGCCAAAGATAACACTCCGCCGTCGAGATTGAAATAAAAGTATATGCTTTAAATAATGGAATATACAGTCAGTCCAATTAATTTTACAGGTTTCATAGGTCATAGGATACCTAAAAAAATAATTTCTACCTTGAGTCGTAACATTTATTTAGGATTTTAGGATTTTCGTTTTGTAGTGTAGTCAATAGTTCGCGTTCACATAATCACATCACTTACCTCAGTGAATCCTGATTATTACCTTTCCCTACTAACAACTATCCCTTCCATGATAATCGCTAGGGAACCACGCTATAGAGGCGACCCTTCTGGCCTTCGGGCGGCGATTATCATACTAACATTCCTTCCCTTCCGCTGGTGACTGTAAGGACGTGGCCGGCGTCGTTATTGACCATTTAAAGCTCGAATCACCGAAAATTGCACAACGAGAATGATTTGCTAGTCCCAAGCGTTATTCTGTGTGTTCTTTGTGCAATTTGGTTGGTTCAGGTCAATCACGGAGAGAAATTACGAATTGTACAGTCTACCCAAGCTCAAGCTGTAGTACATCATTCTTCTTACGTTTCTTTGAATCAGCTTCAGATAGTTTAAATTGTTTCAGATTCTCTATCATTTTTTTCTTCTGCAAATTTACCTCCCTTTTACGTTCCCGCATTTCAGCCTTTAACTTCTTCATATTTTCTGCTTCCTCTTTCGCAAGTCTGCGCTTTTCCGCTTTTGCCTGCTTTTCCAAAATCGCTTCCTGTTTCTCAACTTCAATTTGTTGTATTTCACGATGGCGTTCCTCGGCTGTTAGAATTGGATGATATGCTTTCTTATAATTTCGGTGATTCGCTTTCCTTTTGGGACCATCTGGTATTTTCAAGAATTCTGATATGCTAACTTTCCGAGTTAAAGTATTGAGCTGGTTACTTCGATCTTGCAATACGCCATACTGTTTCTTTTGTAAAAGTTCATCGGTCCTCTCATCAATTTTTGATTGTTGAAAATCGATCACTTTGTTACTACGTGTACTGAGTGGTTATCAACGATCGGTTCCACACGCTGGAGTTCAATGTCATCAACATGATCGCAGTTCACTTGAGATACATCTTGGGCAGATCCACATAGCTGATCGGTTGGCGTGTAGAGTCCTTCGTCAAAAGACATAAGAGGAGTTGACGATAACGGAACATGTTTGTCTGTTGCAGTTGAATGATGCACTGAGTCGTCGATAGGCTTCAACAGTTTCTCGTACAGTACCTTGATTTTGATTTCATCCTTGTTGAGATCTGCATCATTCGAACGGATTCTAGATAACAACGGTCTCCCAATGCTGCATAGAGCATCCCTGATTGTACAATAGGGAATGATTACTGAATGATTCACATATATCGGAGAATGTACATTTGATTCTGATGATTCAGTGGATTGGAAGACCGTGCTACGGACGAACGAAGGACTCGATGGTTCTAGATCCAGCGAATTACCAAGATCGAGACTAGAAGTTATTAGATTTGACTCTTGAGTAATTGGTAAATTCTTATTGTGTACGATTACAGCATCGGAACTCGCTGCACTATGGGCCAAGCACTTACTATAATCAACATTATCCGCATTGAACGGGAAAAGTCCACAAGCACGAAATCCGTTGATTATACTTTGCTTTTTAATTCCTTGTTTGATGGCCTTCTGCAAAACAGTACCGAAATGTTGAATCGTGAAAGTCTCCCCGCAGTTGTTGCTTCGCCATTCGGTTACTTCCAATCTCCAAGCGTTCTCCAACGGCTTGAAGATGGATACATCGGCAGGCTGAGTAATTCGCGTCGTGTTAGGATAGAGCGCTACCAATATAATTCCGAGGTCAAGACAGAGATCGGCTACTTCCGCAGCAGTATGAGACGAGTGCCCATCAACAAAGTACACTACCGGAAACTTGACTTTGTTCTTCACAAGGAATGGGTAGAAAATATTTCTCACGTACAACATGAAATTCTCAACATCCATTCATCGTTTGGGACTTTTGCCAATGCCCCAATCACCAGGAAAGCTTCGTAGTAGTTCCTGTCGAATCCTCTGCATTGGCAATATAACATCCGGCGGCACCATGGAACCGTCTGCTCCGAAAGTGAACATCACCGTAATGTTTGTGTGAGGGCTAGCATGTTCTATCTCATGAATGTTTCTGTTTCCAGGTGTTGCCAACATCGCTTTGGTTTTTGGGTGGAGAAAGAAAGAAGTTTCATCTCCGTTATACATACGATTCGGTTCAAGCAGGATCTCTCCAAGGCCATTGTCTTCAATATGCTTCTCGACTCTGGTGAACCAGCCTCGGATATCGAATTCGGAAACCACACTACTTGCTGCCGATACTCCTTCCGGAGTTCGGATTGTTATTTGTCCTTTGTGCCGGTTCAAAAAACCTGCAAACCATTTGCGTCCTAAAATAAATACTCATGAATCAGTTCAATCAATCAATCATAGATATTTGTTTATCTCATACCAGGTACACCATTCTTAAAAGGATTTGGATTCGAGTTGTTCTCAAAGAAACTTTTGACCTTATGAAAAAAAGTTTCCTTAAATACAGGGAAACCCTTACTTTCCATCTCCTTGAGCCAGTGAATGATTTTTATTTCATCGTCTGGGTGTAGCACCGTTGGAGGTCCCTTGCGAATTTTCTTGGTCCATTTCTCGCCCATGCGAAAACGAATTGTCGAGACTGGAATCCAGAATGATTTGCTGGCACGATATATAGTCTTTCCTCCTGTTTTAACCGATTCTAAGCACTTTTGTAATAGTTCCTCGTCGTAAACCCGATGAATTTTCTTCCGTGGTTTTTTGCTGAATTTGTTTATTCTACCATGGGAAAAGTTAAAAATCAATACAGATGCTTATGGAGTTGATCATAACTTACGTGAAAATTGTAAACTTTTCGCAATTACAGCTGAAAATCTCCCAAAATATCGAGACAAACAAATGAAAACAACTGTTTACATTAGCGTGTTTGCAAAGAAGTGTCAAAAAAATCCAATGTTTAACCTCACATTGCATGTGTCGTGAAATAGGGTAACTATAGGTATACTGAACAAAATAGTGTGTGAATAGTGGCTATCCATAAAAATTACATAGTTTTGGATTTATTGTTAAATTTTTACATAAACAATTTCAATTCAACTTAATTACAAGTAAGTAAGCCATATATTTCGAATTGATTGTCTCTAAGAATGAAGATATACCATTACGAAATTCGATGTACTCCTTTTGAAATTGCTAACAAATTACCATATTCAGAAACATGCTTCTTATTAATACAAATTTAGTCCTAAATTGAACAGATGAGGCGTATTCAAGGGTTAACATTGTTATAAAATGATTACATTTTCGTTTCAAACCGATGTTTTGGTTGCACAAGTTGATTTTATATTGAAATATAATTAATTCCCTAGATAGTACAACTATTGGTACACATCTACTATAGGAGCAGATACCCTATACGAATTTAATGTTCTTGTGTTTTTTTCTATTTCGTTATAAGTTTGTTTGTCTTGTCCCCTCATCTCACCGTCGCCCACCCTCGACAGATAGTCGAACACCAGATGCTATCACTGGTCATTATGCACAATGCTACAGTGCATGCGGCAACTCTCGGTTGAGACAACGATACCTCATATCCATATCCCTAACCTGACCCGTCCAACAAAAATTGTTACCCCTCTAACCTGGAGTAAACCGCGAGTAATCAGTCGAAACCTACTAAACATAGATTTAAGTTGAAATTCTGTATGAACAAATCATGAATTAGTGGCTCCGCAAAGCTCATGCGATTGAGCCTTAAAAATAAATGAATTGAAAAAAAAATGAATAAATTTTATATCAGGTGTCAGTTTATTCATAATGAGCACGTCCCATTATATTGAATCAAATCGGGAAGGAAAAGCATTGATGGTGCAATGCAGAATCTTCCAAACTAAACCGGGGTCCCGCGAACGTTATTCTATTCGGTGGCAGTTGAAATCATCACACAATTATTCTGTCCGTCCACAACGCGAACTTTCAATGAGCGCAACTGGGGGCTAATAAACTGTGCGTATATATAAGTAGTTTCCACTTCTGGTGCAATAAAAATCACCTTTATGACCGCAACAAAGTGATAAGTGGCCACACCATGTTACCGGAATGAGTTCACTGTACCGATAGTGGAGTCAACGATTCCTAGCGAACAGTTGAACCGTTCGCTAGGAATCTGGGATTTTGACAGATTGACGGATTGCCATTGGATTCACTTCCCAACCCCAAAACGATCGCTATAGGCGTGAAAGTTTTCCCCCGATATTTACTTTTGATGTCCCGATAGAAAAAAAAAGTGGCTTCAAATTGTAATTTCGGCCACTTTCACGCTCTATTAGCTAATGGCAAAGCACACTTACTCCGTCACGCGCTCAATTTGCGCTAGTTTTGATTTTGTGTGCGTTATTTCCTTCCTCGATTTACTCCGATTTCAATAAGACGGCAAATGCGGCGCGCGATAACCCGTATTAACTGGCGGCGTGATCCACATGCAACTCGGCGTCCCCGCGGTCCGATGATCAGCGGCCAAATCGATTCGGCCCGAAGAGAGGTGGAAATTAACGGGAATAAACTGCGATGCCACGAATATGACTATCTGTGGCTCGATCGATCGCAGATTAATCGCTATTAGCGCCTTTTGCATACCGGCCGCGCGGGAAGGTGGAAGGTGGTCAATAATTTCACTCCCGGCAACGGTACCCGCTTAAGCCGTCCCGTGCAATGATTGGATTGAGTTTGTACTCGAGTGCTATTTTCCAGTTGCTGCTACTACTTTAACGGCTGAACGATTCGTGTGAAATTTGCCAAATCAACAACAATTCCAGCGCGGCGTGATCTGTTTGCGCCAGTCTTAAGTTTATTTGTGATGCAGCAGCAGTGCACAGAAATGATGTCCATGATACGAGTGCGACGCACGGTGCCCCCCCCCTGGACCGTTGTTATAAAAAAAGTGACCATCAAAATCAAGTATAGGGTTCAATTCCTTAGGTCTTAGGTCAAATCTTGATTTGAAGTTTTTATGTCAAAAAAAAACCAAAATAATCATAATTCGAAGTAGGGTAGGGCGGGGCTAGTTGGTCATTTTTGAAAAAATTTGGTTATAACTTTGTAGTACGAAGTTTTGCGTTAGAATGTTATGCACCACAATGAAGCTTACCTTTTACCCTTTCAATGAGAAATAACCAGAGAATCAATTATTTGACATTTTTCTTTTATTTAACGTCTTTGTATTTCAGAGTAAATTGACCAACTAACCTCACACACGGGGTAAATTGGTCAATAATAGGCATGTTATTTTTGAGCAAATAATAAGCGTTTTTCCATTAGAAGTTTCCTTCATTATAAATCAAAACAAAAACAGTTAACTAATATCATGTAGCGAGTAATAAAACAAATTAACGAAAATTTCAAATTATCATCGTTGAAAATTAGTCAGACAATCCTTTCTAGCGATTTCGTCTCTATTCCTCTTTGTGGTGAACCAGAGATGCCAGGTTTGAAGACATTTGAATTTGTGAAGACATTTTGAAGACATTATGAAATATGTGAAGAAATTTCAGTATGATAGCGTACGTGGATTTTTAAAAGATATTATTTCCATGAAATTCTAACTTTTGGCCGAAAATATCATCAAAAAAGTAGGGCTTTAGCGTGGAAACACACTAGACGGCTCTACCGCGCGATTTTTGCAATGACAATGACAACAAGCAGGAGCTTGTTGTGAAACACATTCAGCGGCTTTCGACGGTTTTACTATCTGCCATTATTATATTGTGATAGACGTATGCAAGATGAGTCCATGGTACAAGGTACAACTGTTTGGTCAGTAAGCTGATTAGAGGGGCGGTACATAAAGACAGCGAGCGAGAGGGAGAGAGAAGTTGATCACAGACGTCTGAAATATTGAATTTCTCGACTATTTGGATGGAATTCGAGTATTCGCAGCTACATGACCGCAGAGTGGTTTTCACGTAATGGCTCACCTGAGAGTACATTTATGACGCCTTGCTTTATTTCCATCGAGCCACCGCAGCGAATGAGACCGTGCAACAGTGATTTTGGAACCGTACACACCCGCCCCGCCTTGTGTGTTTTATATCATTCACATTCCACATTCCTCGCGGCGGTCTGTCATTGCGGAATCCGCGCGGGAGAGCCGTCCAGTGTGTTCTTACGCTTAGTCTCAGCGATCGAAGCGGTCCGAATACATATTCTCTCTAGAAGACATTAGATCATTTGCGCTCGAAAATTCGAATGATTTTGACATTGAATTTCTATTATTTTGGCCCTACTATACAATAGATTAACCTAGATCCTTCAAACGACCACTTCACAAATCGAAGGTCTTCCGGTTAAATGCCTTTTCTACAATTAGTTTCATGGATATGGTTTGAGTTACAACCAAAATTTCAAAGCTAAAATAAACAAATAGAGTTATCACAGTTCCGTTTTTGTGTCAAGAACTTTCCTCCGATATTATGATGAAGACATTTTCTCGTACCAAGTCAAAAAATCACCTGGCATCCCTGCGACGCACAACTGCTTGCATTCTCGCTTGCATTTGTTTTGATGACATTTGTACCGTTCGCCCCAAAGTATATAGAAATAGCCTCCAGGTATGCTACATTACTCAATGCATTATTGTGAGTTCTGATATCCAATGATAGTGTTTATTATATTTATTGAAAATTTTACAACAAAAATATAAATATGACAATTATATTGCAAGTGGTTTGTGTGGTGGTTGTCTCGTTTCAAATACACTGGGTTTAGCAGTAAAACATATGCCTTCTATATTTGTTTATAGCTTGCGTAATGAAACACAGCATACCTGAAAATTTTATATGCGTTGCTCTCAAACGATCAATTTGTGTGACCAACTAACCCCTCTGTATATGAAAAAGAATATTTATGTAAATTCAACAAAAATTATTTCAAAAGCGATTTCCATTAACACTTAAAGCTAATACGTACAATAATGCTTTGTTTTACGTTTGAGCCGATTTTTTTCATCGTTATAAACCAGTTTTAGAACACATTTTATAATGCGGAAACCGTGAATGATTTTTGGCGAAATCGGAACCATGTCCGTATTTTTTAACCTCCTTAATAAAAAGTTTTTCCGTTTTGCTAATTTTTTTTGTATCAGCAATTCGCTATTTTTCATCCATAGATCGCTAATTTTTTGGACGCTCAGATTCCAAGATGTCGTCACTGACCAACTTACCCTTATGACCCTTACCCAACTAGCCCCGCCCTACCCTACTTAATATCGCCAAGATACATCCAAAAAGGTCTAACAAGCTGTCCAAGATGTTTTCAACCGGAAGGTACATGTTGCCGTTGCTACATTTGTAATTATTTACAACCGACTTAACTCAGTAAACAGGCTTAAGTATGTTGTTTATATGGTTTAATGGTTTTAGTTTAACTTAAGTGTTGCTTGCTTTGGAATGAAAAATAAAAAGTGATTTTCAATTCAGTAATGGTGCTTTTTAATGGAGAAACGTAAAATAAAAGTGAATGTTACATGCTAATAGTAAGAAGCTAACCCTAACACATATGATTACTGTTACAATGAATCAATGCACTTATCAAGCGATCATTGTGAATGTGCGATGATCTCGTCGGAATCACAATGAACAGACTCGGAAGCCTGCTTATTGTGGAATCCAAGTCCTCTACCTGTTTCATTGCAGAACTCACTAACGTGGTACTTAGCGATATGGTACTTAGACGTAGACGGCAGTTGCAGATTTTCCCAGCTGTTTGTGAATTCAACGATTGACTCTTCAAAATCATGTTACAGATTAAACGAATAGCATTTCGTGTACACCCAGGTTTTTTTTACGCTGTTTTTTATACGAGGTTTTTTTACGCGGATTTTTCAATTAACACGGTTTTTTTACGAGGTACTTATCCACCGCGTAAAAAAGACCTGGGTGTACATGGTTTTGATGTTTTCAGAACCTGAAGATCGTAAAATTAATAAGATTTTTTTTAACATTTGTTCAGTAGCATAACTTGCAATGGCGTAATCTGAAAGCTCGGGATTGTCTGCCCAACAGTTGGCAGCGTCTACACGCGCGTGGCAGGCTCTTCCAGTAAACCCGTACGTCATCTGTTGATGCCTCACCTGCACTTGGTTCACTCACAAGTCTACCCAGTCTGGCGCCTTCTTTTCGACGGACTCGAAAATCGTATTAACGAGTCCAAGCGTGATGTGCGAAGGCGGGCAAAGGTTCAGGATTTTGTCTCCATCGTTACCGGAAACTAGAGGGACATTGACACAGCTTGCAGAGTTCTTTCCAACCATTTCCATTTTTCGGTTGCAGTGTACCTTTTGTTCTCGAGATACCATTTGTTGTGCCGAACTCACTTTTGAGGGCCTCGCAATATGGACACGGGTTCCTCGAGGAGTGTGCCATAATGCCGATAATAATGTTGATTATTTTGAGGTCCCCGGCGACCAAGAAATATTATCGTATTTCTCTGCAAGATTTGGCGAAAGAGCAATTATAAATAGCTTCTTTACGCCATCATCCTTGAATCTATTCTCAGCTAGATGCTCCGTTGGTGGGAAAATCAAAGATAACGTGATTTTGAAGAAGCTCCGACCCCCGTCAATTCCAATTTTAACGAGACAATCATCTCCAGCAGTTGACCTTGACAACTTAATACGGTTTAGGAGCTCGGGTACATTCGTGCAATACGCAACAACATGATCTGACGAAGATGCAACCCTTTCCGTGACGCTGGACAACTGAACTACTTCGAACAAATCTTTTAGTTGTCAGTTCATCTCCACTAGCTTGTTCCTTACACCTGGTTCGATTTTTACTCCCGACGCTCGAATACTTTTTACCATACCTATATAATGAACAGATTGCATAACACAAAGTATGTTCTAAATAAAATACTAGGGTGAAGGGCGTATGTACATGAAATTGGGTCCATACCTAAAATCCT
The DNA here is from genome assembly GCF_029784135.1 of Toxorhynchites rutilus septentrionalis. Lineage (NCBI taxonomy): Eukaryota > Metazoa > Arthropoda > Insecta > Diptera > Culicidae > Toxorhynchites > Toxorhynchites rutilus. The sequence goes on from NW_026599839.1 coordinate 46,199, forward strand.
TTAGGAAAGCATTTTTTTACCAATTTTTCTTCAGGGTCTAAAAATTCACATGTTTTTGTTCCATTAGGCAAGTTGTTTTAATCAAAATATTGAAGATTTCAGTTTTTTAGTCCGAAATTAGATCCATTTACCCTACATCCATTTCATTTACCTGGGATCGCGTGATAACTGAATTTTCGAGCTTGTAATTATGAATCCTGGGGACCCTAGTACCTCCCTTGGTGTACTCCCCACGCGCCACGCGACATGTTGTGCAGATGACCGACGGATACAGGTTTTCTCCAGCTTCGAAACCTTGCAGAAATTGTCCGATAACAATTTTTGTACTTTCACTTATCGGTCGAAGTGGCGTTGTCCTTGAAAGACAAAGTACGTACACCAATTTTCTGTTTTTTTTTCATTACGATCCATTTTGAAGGGAAAACTGCACACACGAGATTATCACAAGAAAAAATACAACTATATCGTAACCACGTGCTCAATGTCTGTCAACGTTGCTGGAGCCTAATGATTAGGGATATTTTGAAACTTCAAAACCTACTATGCCCGCTGATTTTTTTTTAGTTGGTCGGCAATAAAACAAAGTAAGCTATTTTTATTTAGCCGATCGTTTCTTCCTCTGTATTAATTATTACAAAGTAAACCGTATAAACAACATACAGGGATTTCCATTTCGGGCTTCCGAAAGTATACAGCCCTGCGCTGACAACCGTTTGACATAGCTGTCAACCAAAGCGTCGTATCGTTAGTTGAATGTCTGCCATTTTACAATATGGATCGTTTTAGCATCGCCGGCAAAAGCGGCAAATGTTTTTCGAGCATTACGGACGGATTTTGGTCGTCATGGACGGCCTACAGAGCACACAATCGCTAATGTAGTGCGTAAGTTCGAACAAACTGGATCCGTAGCGGATATTGTGACGCCTGTGCATCATCGTAATGTGCGTTCGGCCGAAAATATTGCTGCTGTTGCTGCCAGTGTGAAGGATGACCCGAATGTTTCGATTCCACGGCGTGCTCAGCAATTGGGCTTGTCAAACATATCATTGTGGCGAATTTTGCATTTGGACTTGCACCTACATCCATATAAAGTCCAACTGGTACAAAAATTAGAGCGTGGTGACCATGGAATGCGTCGGGCATACGTCGATTGGGTGAACGAACAACAGCAGCAAAATGCTGAATTTTCGCATCAAATTTTCTTCAGCGAAGAGGCACATTTCGAGCTCGGTGGCTTTGTGAACACCCAAAATTTCCGTATATGGGGCTCATAAAATCCACACGTGATTGTTGAGAGGCCATTGCATCCGCCAAAAGTCACTGTTTGGTGCGCATTATGGTCTGGTGGAGTCATCGGGCCGTATTTCTTTGAAAATGAGGACGGCGAGACGGTAACTGTGAATGGTGAGCGCTATGGCCACATGTTAACCGATTTTTTTTTGCCACAAATTGAAGATATGGATACGGATGACATGTGGTTTCAGCAGGACGGCGCCATTTGCCACACAACACGACCGAACATGGCCATATTGCGAACGAAATTTGAGGGACGCATAATTTCGCGTTTTGGTGATGCCAATTGGCCGTCCAGATCATGCGATTTGAACCCGCTAGACTTTTTTTGTGGGGTTATGCGAAAGACCGTGTCCATGCCAACTCTCCGCAAACTCTTGAACATTTGAAAGACAACATTCGTGAAGTTATGACCGAGATACCGCCCCATATGTGCCGAAAAGTCATCGAAAATTACCTGTTCCGGGTCAAGGTGTGCGAGGAAGCCCTAGGTGGACATTTGAATGATGTTGTATTTCACACATAATGGCATAAACCAAACTTTAATTTGAAATAAAAGTTTCATCGAAATTCGAATTCTAAGTGTGTTTTATTTCAATTTACTTCCGGAATTTAAAGTTGGAAAACCCTGTACTTAAGCCTGTTTAGTGAGTTAAGTCAGTTGTAAATAATTACAATTGTAACAACGGTAACATGTACCTTCCGGTTGAAAACATCTCGGACAACTTGTTGAACCTTTTTGGAGGTATCTTGGCGGTATTAAGTACATAGAATTATGATTATTTTGATTTTTTTGACCTAAAAACTTCAAATCAAGATTTCTTGAAAATTCGACTAGGGATATTTAAAAAAAATTGCTCAGAGGTGTAAAATTACCTAGGGAATCGAGCCCTATACTTGGTTTTGATGGTCACTTTTTTTTATAATAACGGTCCAGGGGGGCACCGTGCGACGATTTGGTTGGGATGGGAAATCGATTGGTGCTGGAGCCTAATCAAAACACGTCTTTCGGAGATAAAATTTTCCCTCCGTCGTTAGCTTATCAGCCACAGCCACTCCGGGTCAGCCAGCACAGATTTGGGGTTGTAAAGTTGTACCCCTCTCGACGTGATTTCCTGCCATGGGCTGCGCGATCATCGGACGAACATCAAAGTATCGGCGCGGCCGATTCCCTTGGATCCTTTCCTGAAGGCCATAATTGTGCCAATTAAAAACACATGAGAGAAATAATGATGTCGCTCGGACTGTGAGCCAACGATGGATGACACATTACTGCTTCGAAAAAAAAAACCAATCCAATCTTCCCGGAATCACATGCGAACGATGCGAACCGTTCGGAGACGGCTCATACTTCCAATAAAGTTTTATTGCTTTACGATCCTTACCGAGAGAGACAGACCGATAGGGAGAAAGAGTGAAAGAATGCAAGACGTGAGACAGTTCGGACGACTTGTCATCAACGCTTGTTGGCCGGCTTCTGATGCCGTTTTGGGACGTCACACAGGAACGAACGACAAAAACTGAGCATGATGATGGACAATAATCATCATAAACTCTGAACTCAAAACAACAAAATATAAATAACCGGTCCCGAAGTGAGAAGACCACGAGAGACGGCGAGGCTTCTGGACCGGGGTCTCATCTCTGCTTTTGTTGTCAAGACGGTCGCCATAAAGTGATTCAATTAGAGGGCATATATACCATTTCCAGGGTACCTCCAATTCGGTTCGGTTCTGCCGACCTAGAATGCGTTTGTTTTTTTTTGTTTTCTTGGGCACCGTCACAACGGGTAAAAAGGCGAAACAAGTTCAGCTGAGGTTATCGGTCGTAATTAAGTTGTAAACTTCCCTTTCGGATCCTGCACCACTCCCGACAAAAGGATTCGAATGTCTCACAACCGAAACGTCAAGACTTTATGACGCTGCGAGCTTCCAGTTTTTTTTTGGTAACTTATTTTTTTTTCATCTGGCAGCTCTACAGAATGTTCCACAATGACTCGTCACCGCCTACAAACCTCAAATTGTCAACCGTAACACATGCAGTTTCAAATCAAAATTGTTGTTTTGTTTTTCCATCTGTTGGCGCGTGACAATCGATCGGAATGTTCTAAATTGATCTGTCTCCGCCCACAATCCCAAACTTGAGACTTTTTTTTTCAATCGCGTAGCGATTAAAATGGTGGGACCTGCATTGTCTCCCGCGCTGTCTCGTGCTCAATGCCAGGGTTTGCTGCTGGACCCTCCCTTGGCAGCAGCATCTTCTCTTGTCCCCTCCGGTGCGCCTCCTCCCCCCAAACCCCGTATTGCGTGTGCGTTTCGACCACAACACGACACATCGTAACGCGGCGGCCGAGCGGCCATTGTGTGTGGGACTCGCTGTCGTCCTATTTGCATTTTTCCCAGGTTAAGTGGTGTCCATTGCATGATAATGGCTAGTTCCTCCGCGCAGCGGTTATGAATTGCTATGGGTAATTAATACCTGGTGATTATTAGTTTCACGGCAGACCTTTTTTTTCGTTTAATTTTATTTACGCCACCCCACAAGGTCTCCTCCGAATGCGTGTCAGTAGCACGTGGATCGTGTGCTCGATGGCGGCGTTATGCGGTGTATGTTTGTATATGAGGGTCAATCAGTCTCTCGCTTGCTGCCTTAACAAACAAAAAGTATCGGTTACTAAGAATACATTCAAGGAGTGTTTATTGAATTTTTTTTTAAATATAACGGAGTTTCCATGTTTTCTAAGATTTTTTAATGGAAAACATAATGCCAATTGAAAATGACAATATTGTAGCCCGAGAACTACATTACGTAGAATCTATTTCACTCCAATATCGGGCTGAAGTTTTGCCAACGCTTAGACTTGCACTACACTCGTCTTATATTGGCAGAATTCCTCGGCGTTTATTTAGCAAAACCTTCTTCAGGAATATCAATTGTTTTTGTTCATATCTGACGGATGATAACTTTACAGTTTTTCATCATCGGTCAGTTGGTTTCAAGCGCAGAAAAATCAATGAACAAACAACTGTGACAGAGTTTAATTTCTTTTTTCATTATATTCAACTGAAGACTAATATAGGACCTAAGCCGACCTTTCTCCACCTGCTACCTTTATTCCAGCGCGGAAACCGCCACCTTGTTATCAAAAGATTATCTTCGGCAGAAAAAAAATACTTTTTCATGTGCTGCAGGGTGAAATGAACAAATAGAAGCACTTTTATCAAAAGTTTTAAAATCTTGGTGTGTATGGGAGCAGACATCTCTTTCTCTCAGACTAAACGTCAGCTAGGGATTGTACCTCAAAAAAAAGTTCAAACGATGTCAACGGGGATCGATCCGAGGTTGGCTGGAATGCAAGGCTGTTTTACAGGACCACGCTATCCAAATAGCCACTGATGCTGTTGCATAAACGCGTGATACAGGAAAACTTCGATATAATGTACCCTCGTTATAACGTACATTTTAGCTCGATGTAACGTGCTCATTTTCAAAGCGAGAATATTTTTTTGAAACTTCTTTTCTGAAAGAACAATAAATTATCTGTGTTTTGATACTGAAACATGTTTTGTACCTTTAATCAATCCCGAAATACAACTGGTTTGTGATTCTGGATTCTAAATGAATTAATCTTTAATCAACAGTATGAAGAGAAAAATCTTTTTTTTTTCCTCTATTATAGTGATTTTCAACACATTTCGGCTGGTTCGTCACTTTTACTTCCATTTTTGGAAGAATGTCGGGAGTGAGAATTGAACTCGTGATCTCTGCGTGAGATGTGTGGATGTTACCACTACGCCAGATCGCCTCCTGGGAAACATCATGAGAAAGGCGAGCTTCGTTTTCTAGTTGAATTCATTCATTAATCTTATCTGAACACAATAAAGTAACATGAACTAGATTTCTGAGTTCTTTATTATGCTTCGATATACGTACAATTCGATACAACGTACAATTTTGAAAGTAAAATGTACGTTACATCGAAGTTAACCTGTAATATTACATCACATTATAAAATGAAGTTGGAGAGTGTTGAGTGTTTCTAAGAGTAAAAAGTAGAGCATAAACGTGAATATATATCTTTCTCCATCTGGGCCATGTATGTGGCAAAGTATGCGAAAAGCTTCAATGCGTGCTTATTTGAAATGTGTCTCTTGTTTCGCTCGCTCACATTGCTATAGCATATATATATATATATATATATATATATATATATATATATATATATATATATATATATATATATATATATATATATATATATATATATATATATATATATATATATATAAATGCATTTCTGTCTGCCTGTCTGTATGTCTGATTCTTATGGACTCGGAAACTACTGAACCGATCAACATAAAAATTGGTATGTAAGGGTTTTTGGGGCCGGGGAAGGTTTTCGTGATAGTTTGAGACCCCTCCCCCCTCTCAAAGGGGGACTGCCATACAAATGAAACTAAAATTTCTGCATTACTCGAGAATTAATCAAGCAAATGAAACCAAATTTGGCATGTGGAGGTTTTCGGGTGCAAGAAATGTTTCTATGGTAGTTAGACTCTCCACCCCCCTCTCTTAGGGGGGGCTGCCATACAAATGAAACACAAATTTTAGCATTACTCGAGAATTATTCAAGCAAATGGAATCAAATAAGGTATATTGAGGTTTTAGGGTGCAATAAATGTTTCTATGGTGGTTAGACTCTCCAAGCACCCCCCCCCGCCTTTCTAAGGGGGGACTGCCATACAAACGAAACACAAATTTCTGCATTACTTAAGAATTATTCAAGCAAAGTGAACCAAATTAGGCATATTGAGGTTGTAGGGTTCAATAAATGTTTTATGGCAGTTAGACTCTCCACCCCCCTCTCTAAGAGGGGGCTGCCATACAAATGAAACACAAATTTCTGCAGTACTCGAGAATTATTCAAGCAAATGGAACCAAATTAGGCATATTGAGGTTGTAGGGTTCAATAGCATTGGCATTGAGCAAGTTGCACAATATCGTAGGTAGTACGAATTCAGAACTGTTAAGTTGAAAACTAGCCTCCATCCGTTGCTGATGATTGGTAATATCTCTTAGATGAAGGCATGTTTTCTCCAACAGTTGAGAATTGTCCTGGCCACGTCCTTGCAACTGCTAAGGAAAGGGAAGGAATGTTAGTTCAACATTTACTTAAGAGAGATGCAGAGAACTCTACGACCTCTCATAAATGTCTCGGGAATTTAGGAGTGTGTTAGTAGGGAAGGTAAGCCATAGGATACACTCAGCCGGTGTTACTGGTAGGGCTTGTTATTGCTAATAATTACTTACTATTACTATTACCAGCACTATCACTATTATTATTGCCACCACTATCATTATTATTATTACTACCACTATTAATATTACTATTACCTAGTGCAAATGGTATCTGGTGAGGAAGAAAATTGATTAGTAAAATTATATGATACCAAATCAAATGGTGTAAATGCGCTCCGGCCTTCGTTGTCACATTAGTAACTGTAAGGAAAGGATTGTTTTGATAAACTATGATTTCATTTTTATTGACAAACATTTAAAAAAATGTTAGTATACAAAACACAATATTCAATTAGAAAATTGATAACAAATAATGAATATGAAAGAAAAGGCTGAACCCGAGATGTTCTGCGTGTTCCTGTTGAAATTTTCAAACGTAACCTAAATTCAACACAAATATATGGCAATTACTAACTACAAACACAATGTATTATCCAAGTATGTAGTAAAAGCACCTGTATAATATTCGCGGCCTGTAAAGAAGTTGAATACTGAAATTCGAGAATATCCAAGTTCAGGAACCTGAACATAATGTTCAAAATTTTAAATGCAGCATCTGAAATGATGAATCTGTGAATTTCATGATATGCGGGACTGCAATTTACCTCCGGAATCTGCGTAATATGTTTATTATTATAAACTCGACAAAAACAGAAAAACAAATGACGAAATCAAAACCTTCAGGTGCCTTCAGAAACGCTGCAACTATATAAAAAACCATTGCATGAAAATGGGATACACATCGCTTCAAGCCTCAAGTCCCTAAACATTTCACCAACATACCCCTATTCCGAAGTGTGCAGTGGACAAACATTTTGAGAAGAACAAAAAAACAATTTCCTTCAGCACCCTCAAAGTCTCCGTGGACCATTAAAATAATTTGGTTACCAATACCCTTTGTTAATTAATCAATTATATTAAATTAAAAGTATAAACATTAAATAAAAAATAACGGTTAGTAAAGTTATGCCAAATTAAACAGTTAAATTGTCTAATGCAATCCGACCCTTCGATTGATGTCACGTCAATAACTGCGTAAAAGAAATGTTTGATCTGATTTTTTATTGATTGAGAAAAAAAAACAGCGGTAGTGAAAGTTGGCTATCACTTCTCTCGTTGGTACAAAATCTCTCGACAATTATATGCTCTATCTGATTGTCAAAAAAAAATAATTGAATTCCTTGGAAATTTACTAATGTGTTGATAAGAACAGAACTCGAGGAAGGAATTGTCCGATTCAGGACTGTCTTTATTCTATCATATTTTCTGTATAAAACATTTATTCCATGTAACGGAGAAACATGTTATTTATGAGTGGATGAAAAATCTTGAACGAGAATTGTGTCTGAAAATAATCTGATATTATAATGATGAGTTTTGTTAGAAATACTAGGAATTTTATAGTAAAAAGTAAATTCAACGGAGACGAATAGAAGATCAATCAATGAACATTTCTGCGATTGAACTTGCTCATAGTATGACAACGTGAATGTTTGAAGGTATTGATAACAAAAAACAAATTTTGGGTGAGACGAAGTTTGCCGGGTCAGCTAGTAGTATATAGATTTTACAAATGATATACTAGTATGGGGGAGTAACACATTTTCTGTTATTTGTAGGCTCATTTAATGTTTGAGGAGTGACAAACAAAATACACAAATTTGTACAAATTTCAAACCAAAAGTATCAATTATTTGGCTTTCGAACAAACAGTGTAATGCCAAAACAATGCATCAACTGGGAAAACGTGATGTATAGTAGTGCCAGTAAACATTCAAATCTGACGATGAAGCAGACTCTAGTGGCAGAAAGATTCGTTCGGAAGAAATAGTAGAACGGTGGTAAAGACGAACATCTTAAGTAAACGTTGATCTTTTTCGTGAATTTTACGAAAAATATATACCGTTTTGTCTCACATTTCGAACACTTCATTTTTAAATGTAAATTTATTAAAAAGTTATGTTATCAATAATTGAATAATGAAAACACAGACATTCTTTGAGGTATAGGCTTCATTATGACATCATTTACAGGTATCAATACAGTCTATAATATATAATATTGGACATTTGCAAAAAAGTGACAGTCAAAACCAAAGATAAAATGTTTGCGGTAGCAAATTCCGTAAAAAACATACATCGTTCATTTTTCAGTTCTTGTAGTTGTTCCAACAATTTTGTTTATTGTTTTCATGTTAAGTGCTAGAGAATGTATGAATCTACAATAAATGGGTGAAAAAAATGATATTTTATACAGAATTCATCAATAAAATTAATATTAATGTAGTGTTCGGAATATGAATCAAGTTTCTACGCAATTCCGAACACTTCATTTTCAAATGTAAATTTACTGAACTTTAACGTTATAAATAATTTGATGATCAAAACCTTCATTTTAACATCAATCACAGCCTATAATTTATAATATTAAGCATTTGCAAAAAAGTGACAGCCGAAACCAATGATAAAATGTTTGCGTTAGCAAATTCTGTAAAAAACAAGCATCATTAGTTTTTGTAGTTTTTTCAACCATTTTGTTTGTTATTTCCTGTTAAGTGCTAGAAATGGTAAGAATCATCATTAAAATTAGTGTTTGGAATATGAATCAAGTTTCTACGCATGATTCAAATTGCGAACATTTCATTTTTAATGTGAATTTACTGAACTTTAATGTTATAAATAATATAATATTCAAAACCCTGACATTCTTTGGGTTATATACTTCATTTTAACATCATTTACAGATATCGACACCGATATGGCGCCCTTGGTCCCGAAACCATGTAAACTATTAGAAACAAATACAATCAATAATTGCAAAAGCAAAATCCAATTTTCCCAAAAAAAAAATAGCTAATTGACTTTATTTTGATATATCGATCATATGAATCGGTTCAGTAGTTTAAAAGTTATGATTTAAAAAAAATGCATTTTTGTTGTTCGGAATTTGAGACAAAAGTGATTAAACATATTTCTAGTTTTTCACCATGAATATGTATTTGTAAATCAATTTTATTGTAGTCAAATGAAAAAGTACAATTCTTAGTAATGGGACACTGTTTAATGGCCATCGAAGCTTAAGTGTTCGGAATATGAGACAAAACGGTAGCTATCTCGGTCGTGTCCCATTCACCCGAATATCATTGAGCTTGAGCTTGGGTAGACTGTACAATTCGTAGTTGCTCTCCGTGATTGACCTGAACCAACCAAATTACACAAAGACACTACAGAATGACGCTTGGGACTAGCAAATCATTCTCGTTGTGCGATTTTCGGTGATTCGAGCTTTAATTGGTCAATAACGACGCCGGCCACGTCCTTACCGCCCGAAGGCCAGAAGGGTCGCCTCTATAGCGTGGTTCCCTAGCGTTTATCATGGAAGGGATAGTTGTTAGTGGGAATGGTTAAGAAAAAATCAGGATTCACTGTGGTAAGTGATGTGATTCTAAGATCTTAAATTTGAAAATTTTTTAATATTTAATTTTTCAATTTTTTTAAATTAAAATTTTTAAATTATTAAATTTTAAATTTTTTTTACTTTCAAATTTTTGAATTTTTAAATATTTAAGTTTTGAAGTTTTCAGATATTAATTTTTTTGATTGTGAGATATTTAGAATTTTAATTATTTTTATTTTTGTTTTTTTTTAATTTTTAGTATTTAAATTCCTACACGTTAACCCTCTACAACCCAAGCCCGCCTTTAGACGAGCTTCGTGGATTCTCTTTTCAAATTATTCAGACATTATTTTCAATGTTCACCCCCACTAGAACGTCTTTAGAATATTTTCATCTATCACACATATACATTGTTTTTATGCTGGCAGCTTTCTGCTAGGAGTATTTTATGTAGAAAGTCGGAAATTCGAGATAAAAGTGGAGTAGGTTTTCTTAGATGAATAAAAAACTTGGGCGGTAGAGGGTTAAGCCCCGACTATCTAATTCTTAGAATACAAGAATTCAAAATCCCAAGAACTCAAGATCCAAGAACTCAAGAATCATAAAAATGAAGAATCTTATTAAAATTCAATCAAATCAAAAATCAATACCCTATCGAAACAAAAAAATTAAAGAGTTGAAGAATTTCAAGATTCAGGATTTTAATTAAAAATATATCTAATGTTTCCAAAAACGCGAACTTTTATAAATCTCAATATTCTGAAAAAATAAACTACAATAAACCCGCAAATTATCACTGATACATTCTACTTAAAGCCTCCATTAACTATTATGTTTAATAAACCGCGGCTATGCCAGATATCTTCGGATGACTTGAGGAGGTAATCAAGTGAGCTTCTCTCGTTCTTCCAAACGGTAGAAGATGTAGCAAACGGTATAAAACATGCGATATTTTATTACTTATTGTGCATTGCTATAAAAATGTAATGCTTAGGTCTGAGAATCGAATCTTCGAGCCAAATTGAGGTGTATATATATAAATTTGTTATCCAAGGATTAGATCACAACATTAGAAACTAGCATACCTAATATATCTCTGACGTGAAATAGCGTTATTCCTGTCCTCTTGCATCGAATTAATGTTATCGAACATTCACACAAAACAATCATACGGAGCACATAGGGGAAATGGGGGTCAGACGGACATGTTAAGAAGAACTTCAATTGTATCTTTGGAAACTCATGTTTTCCAAAACATAAAAGCAGTTTTTTACGGTTCAATATACTGGTTTTAGAAACAATTGGTCAAATCTTTCATGAAAATGTGTTTTTCCATGTTTTTTTACTGAAATTGAAACAAGCTGAAAAGTAGAATATTTTAATCAGTGCGGGTATAATGTGGGGGGGACATGGACAGGTTCATAATATACGAAGCGTAGAAGTTTATCGCTCGCGAGAGGAATAATTTCGCTCTCTCTCATTGTTTGTGTGTCCAGTAACTGAAATAAAACAAACAAAGAAAGCAATAGAAAAAAGAGTGGAAGATTCTTCCCTTCACTTCTCCTCATGCACTGGATGTGATTATGGATGTGACTGTCGATTTCAACCCCACCAGCGCAATTATTTCAATAATTTAAATTTATCACTTACGAATGAATTTACTTTTCCGTACATACCTAATATCGCTTCTCTGTCAACTCACAAACCATCAGCGAATTCAATTTCGCAATTAAACCACTCAAAATTATATCGAAAAAATAATATCGAAGCCAAAAAAATCCACCCTCACGCGAAATCATGTTCGATTTTCGGCTTTTTTTTTTTCATATTCCACCTTTGCTCAGTATTCATTTGTCATATGATGGTTTAAATATTATAGAAAAACATGTAGAAGAGTTTTTCATCAACAGAAATTTGAAATTCATAATGCGACTATACAAATCAACCACCTGTTCATTATACCCCCACTGTCCGTCTTACCCGCGGTTCCCCTACGTGTGACCTTGCGAAGGAAAAAATTAACGAGTACTTCCGCAAACAAGACAACGCATGGATAAAGTTGCTGTGTGCTAATTACACATTACAAATAATTACAAAATCGCATACATATGCTTTGTGAAGGGCAGTTAGCGCTCATCTTCCGAGCCAAGCAGACGTGTTTTCTCTTAGGCTAAACCAGGAAGTCTATACAAGCTAAATCGTTTCGCCGCGTTATTTTCATCGCCGAGCAGTTGTGTGTTTCCGCATACTACGGCTCAGTGATGGTACGGCGCGAAAATACATTCCGCATAGATTATGCGATGTTGCCGCGCAAGCCGGACTACACGAAAGTGCAGAATTTCATAGGAACTATTCTGGGCTTGAAACCAGGTGAAGTGACGAGAATCCAATGTAGCCGAAGCCTCAGATGTGCCTTCGTGAAGGTAGTCGATCTGGCGCTGGCACAAAAGTGTGCGAAGAACACGAGGTGACAGTGGAAGGAGGGGTGAAGATTCCTCTACGAATAACGATGGAGGATGGTGCAGTGGAGGTCAAATTATTCGATTTGTCTGAAGACGTGTCGGATGATGCCATCACTAAATTCCTCTCCACATACGGTGACGTCATCTCAGTGCGAGAGCAGATATGCGGAAATGATCAGCAGTACTTTTTTCCGGGTATCTGCACTGGTGTCCGAGTTGTGAAAATGATCGTAAAACACAACATAGAATCATGGGTTGTCATCGAAGGCGAATTGACGCTGCTATCCTATTTTGGTCAGCGTCAAACATGCCGACATTGTCGTGAATTCATCCACGTCGGAGCGTCCTGCGTTCAGAACAAGAAGCTGCTCGTACAAAAATCATACGCTGATGCTATGAAGCAGCCAGCAGCTTTGAATGCTGAACCAACTGCGAAACCGCATGTCCAACAAACAACGACACCGAGTCATCTAACGCCGCCGAAGAAGCAGAAGCAGCAGCAAAAACAGCTGCCGATTCCCGTACCTACAATAGAACCGATCGATACACAATCGGAAATACAATTCCCACCGCTCACTATCCCTATCAAACCTATATCGGGTTCGAATCGACCATCGGAAAGCAGGTCGTTGCCCAGTACATCTGGTCAACAACCTCCTGCTAGTGGCGAAGTGATCGACAGACCTGCTAGTGGAAAATCCGATGGCAACGAGACAGACGAATCGGCGATGTCATCTACACGCTTAAGAGCACGGCGCCAATGCAGGAGGCGACGAGAGGACAGCGATGACGAAAGGGAGCAAAACAACAAGCAATGAGTCATCTGACCAGTTACAACGTTGCCACTATAAACATCAACACGATCACCAATGAAACGAAGAAGTCGAGAACGAGCAGCTCCTCATTCCTGGCTACAACGTCGTCACAAACGTTGATCAGTCGAGGAGAGGGACGGCAATAGCGCTGAAGGAGTATATACGCTTCTATCATACGGAAAAAAGTTTAAACGGAAGACTTATTGCCCTACGGGTCGAAAACACGACTATAGCCAATATATACGCACCGTCAGGCACCGCAATGCGCGCCGAACGAGAAAATTTTTTCACTGACACCATCGCTTTTTATTTGCGGCACTAGCGGCCCAATTCTTACTATAAATAAAATCGCTAAAAACTAAAGCGCGGTCGTCGTGAACAGTCGTAAACGGTCGTAAATGTTCGTATTCTTGACGTAAACACAAACATAGTGAGAGAGTGAGCAGTGAGCAGCTGCGATGCGTTTTTTGTGTGAGAGAGTGTGTGCGTCTGCGTGTGTTCGTTTGCGTGTACATTTGCGTGTATGTGTTTGTGTGTGCGTGTGTGTGTGTGTTTGCATGTACGTGTGCGTGTGCGTTTGCGGGAGTGTGTGTTTTGGTTAGTTGATTGGTTGATGTAATCAAAAACAGTGTGAGAGAGTGAGCAGTCAGCAGCTGCGATGCGTTTTTTTGTGTGTGAGACTGTGCGCGTCTGCGTGTGTACATGTGTTCATTTGTGCGTGCATGTGCGTGTATGTGTTTGTGTGTGCGTTTTTTTAGAGCAACGAGTAGAGAGTAGAGAGAGTGGAAAGGAGAGAATAGAAAGGAGAGAGGAGAGAGTAGAGACAGTAGAGAGTAGAGAGAGTTAGAGATGGGAAAAACAGTTCACTTTGATGAACGGTTCAGTCACTAACCGTTCATCTAAGTGAATCAGTTCTTTTGAACCGTTCTTTCGCTCTTTCGTTCAGCGGTATTAAGAACAACATAGAATGTTAGCTGCAACCCAACATCAATAGACAGCTATTCATTGATATCGTTGGATTGGATAGTGTACGTATGGAATTTATATTTTTGAAATTTAGTCCTTCTTCAAAAGTCGCAAACTGTATGTGAAAATATGTTTATCGGCCGACAAAAGTATATGTAATAATTTAATGCGAACTAAACGTCAATTGCAATTTTTCAGATTTTCTGTTTGGACAACACACAGGTTTCATGTAAGATCATATTTCATTCAGAGAAAAAAATACAAACCATCATGACGCGCAATAGGCCAAACAATGGATTGAAAGCAACGAAAAAACTTTTTTCTTAACTTGCCCTCACTATGAGATTTTATGTTACCTAATTCATGAATCGCCCCAGCTTTCCCGGATTTTTTTCTGATAATCAGGAAGTATATTAATATTACGCGGATTTGAAAGAATACATGAAATTGAAAATATATAGCTTTGCCTTTAAAACTACGAAAATCTAATTTAATTTCTAACCCAAAATTGCCATTAAACCATTAACAAAATAAACCTTGCGTTACATGCATTTTGCTCATAAATGACAATATTGTTTTATTTTTCTTACAAGCGTTCTCGTTACATTAATCTATTCCGTCCAGCACAAATCAGTTCAGCTGCACTCGTCCGTTCGCAAACAGTTCGCCCGCAACAAACACTACGTACTCAAACAGTTCGTTCCCAAACAGTTCACTCTTAATCAGTTCGCTCTCAAACAGTTCGTTCCCAGACAGTTCACTCTTAATCAGTTCGTTCACAAACAGTTCACTCTCAATCAGTTCGCTCTCAAACAGTTCACTCGCAAACAGTTCGTTCTTAACCAGTTCGTTCACAAACAGTTCACTCGCAAACCGTTCTTTCGGAATCAGTTCGTGGATAGAACTACCGTTCTTTGAAAAAGAACGACCGTTCGTTCACTCTTTTCGGCGAACTAGTTCTTTTGTACCGTTCGTGAACGGTTTGCCCATCTCTAGAGAGAGTAGGGAGGAGAGAGTAGAGAGTAGAGAGTCGAGAGTAGAGAGTAGAGAGTGGAGAGTAGAGAGTAGAGAGTAGAGAGTAGAGAGTAGAGAGTAGAGAGTGGAGAGTAGAGAGTAGAGAGCAGAGAGCAGAGAGTAGAGAGAGTGGAGAGAGTAGAGAGTAAGGAGAGTAGAATGAGTAGAAAGTAGAGAGAATAGAGAGTAGAGAGAGTAGAAAATAGGGAGAGTAGAGAGAGTAGAAAATAGGGAGAGTAGAGAGAGTAGAGAGATTAGAGAGTAGGGAGAGTAGAGAGAGCACAGAGTAGAGAGTAGAGAGTAGAAAGTGAAGAGAGTAGAGAGAGTGGAGAGTAGAGAGAGTGGAGAGTAGAGAGAGTAGAGAGTAGAGAGAGTAGAGAGTAGAGAGTAGAGAGTAGAGAGTATAGAGAGTAGAGAGAGTAGAGAGTAGGGAGAGTATGAGGAGTGAAGAGAGAGTAGAGAGAGTGGAGAGAGTAGAGAGTAAGGAGAGTAGAATGAGTAGAAAGTGGAGAGAATAGAGAGTAGAGAGAGTAGAAAATAGGGAGAGTAGAGAGAGTAGAGAGATGAGAGAGTAGGGAGAGTAGAGAGAGCACAGAGTAGAGAGTAGAGATAGTAGAGAGTAGAAAGTAAAGAGAGTAGAGAGAGTATGAGGAGTGAAGAGAGAGTAGAGAGAGTGGAGAGTGTAGAGAGTAAGGAGAGTAGAATGAGTAGAAAGTAGAGAGAATAGATAGTAGAGAGAGTAGAAAATAGAGAGAGTAGAGAGAGTAGAGAGATGAGAGAGTAGGGAGAGTAGAAAGAGCACAGAGTAGAGAGTAGAGATAGTAGAGAGTAGAAAGTAAAGAGAGTAAAGAGAGTAAAGAGTTGAGAGAGTAGAGAGTAGAGAGAGTAGAGAGTAGAGAGTAGAGAGAGTAGAGAGTAGAGAGAGTACAGAGTAGAGAATAGAGATAGTAAAGAGTAGAGAGAGTAGAAAGTAGGGAGGGTAGGAAGAGTAGAGAGTAGAGAGTAGAGGGTTTTTTTTTTTTTTTTTTTTATATAGAGGTGAGGAACGCTCTTCCAGCCTTATCTGGGAAGGGATAACCCAGACGTCGAGTGGGGATCGCACCCACAAAAACCAAGCCCTCTACTCGTAGCCTCATTCCCCCCGGGACCACATCTAGGCGACTACTTCAGGGGGCGGCTGTGCTCATGCACTTCACGAGTTTTCAACGCTAACTAGCGTTGATCCATCCCTTTTTCTCTATACATCTCATTTACGTTTCCGTTGTACTCCGCCACGCACATCCGCAGCACAGGCTTCCTTTTACCCGTCGAGACGTGTACCGATTAGGAATTGCCCTCCAACATGACGCGCAACCCGTCACAGTCACCCTCGCGGGGTTTCTCACCTGTCGAGACGTGAACCGATTAGGAAGCGCCCTCCATCTTGACGTGCGCCCCGTCACAGCCACCCTCGCAGGATTTCTCTTCCCAACGGAGCGCCGATTAGGCAGTGCCCTCCAACATAACGCGCACTCCGTCACAGCAACTCTCGTGGGGGTACCCACCGATTTGATGATGCTCTCCTAGGCTCTCGCTCCGCCGAAACGACCCTCGCAATGTTCCTCTCTCAATCCACCAACAGGCATTGCCAGCATTTTCTTGACCCTGCTCTCCAGATACCGCTTACCCGTCGAGACGTGTACCGATTAGGAATTGCCCTCCAGCTTGACGCGCAACCCGTCACAGTCACCCTCGCGGGGTTTCTCACCTGTCGAGACGTGAACCGATTAGGAAGCGCCCTCCAACTTGACGCGCGCCCCGTCACAGCCACCCTCGCAGGATTTCTCTTCCCAACGGAGCGCCGATTAGGCAGTGCCCTCCAACATAACGCGCACTCCGTCACAACGACTCTCGTGGGGTACTACACTTTGCAACAGCCCTCGCATTAGTTCCTCTTCTATGGTCAGGGGTTATTACTACGCTGGTCGGCCCTCCACTTCCGCTGTAGCTCGGACATGATGTGTATGATTATTAGAGAGTAGAGGGTAGGAAGAGTAGAGAGTAGAGAGTAGAGAGTAGGGAGTAGAGAGTAGAGAGTAGAGAGTAGAGAGTAGAGAGAGAGTAGAGAGAGTACTGAGTAGAGAGTAGAGATAGTAGAGAATAGAGAGAGTAGAGAGTAGAGAGTAGGAAGAGTAGAGAGTAGAGAGAGTAGAAAGTAAAGAGTAGAGAGAGTAGAGAGAGTACAGAGTAGAGAGTAGAGATAGTAGAGAGTAGAGAGTAGAGAGTGTAGAGAGTAGAGAGTAGAGAGAGTAGAAAGTAGAGAGTAGAGAGAGTACAGAGTAGAGAGTAGGGATAGTAGAGATAGTAGAGAATAGAGAGAGTAGAGAGTAGAGAGTAGAGAGAGTAGAGAGTAGAGATAGTAGAAAGTAGAGAGTGGAGAGAGTAGAGAGTAGAGAGAGTGAAGAGTAGAGAGAGTAGAGAGTAGAGACGGTACAGAGTAGAGAGTAGAGATAGTAGAGAGTAGGGAGAGTAGAGAGAGTAGAGAGAGTAGAGAGTAAGGAGAATAGAGAGAGTAGAGAGAGTAGAAAGTAGATAGAGTAGACAGTAGATAGAGTAGATAGAGTAGATAGAGTAGAGAGAGTAGAGAGAGTAGAGAGTAGAGAGTAGATAATAGAGAGAGTAGAGAGTAAAGAGATAAGAGAAAGTAGAGAGTAGAAAGAGTAGAGAGTAGAGAGTAGTGAGAGTGGAGAGAAAGTGGAAAGTTTAAAATAAAGAGCAGAGAGTAGAGAGAAGAGAGAACAAAGTATAGAGTAGATAGTAGGAAATGAAGAGTAGAGAGTTGAAATTCAAAGTCAAAATTGGAAGAGCAACAATTGATCGCAGAGAAAGAGTAGATGTTCGAGACATAGAGATATTTGGACTAAAAAGAAACATTGAATAAAAGAAAAGAAAATAAGTTGCGAGAGTCTGTTTGAGTGCAACAGCAAAGCTATTCCAATGACTTTGCGGTAAACTTATTAAAACATAGACTAGCGGCCCAATTCTATGTTTTAATAAGTTTACCGCAAAGTCATTGGAATAGCTTTGCTGTTGCACTCAAACAGACTCTCGCAACTTATTTTCTTTTCTTTTATTCAATGTTTCTTTTTAGTCCAAATATCTCTATGTCTCGAACATCTACTCTTTCTCTGCGATCAATTGTTGCTCTTCCAATTTTGACTTTGAATTTCAACTCTCTACTCTTCATTTCCTACTATCTACTCTATACTTTGTTCTCTCTTCTCTCTACTCTCTGCTCTTTATTTTAAACTTTCCACTTTCTCTCCACTCTCACTACTCTCTACTCTCTACTCTTTCTACTCTCTACTTTCTCTTATCTCTTTACTCTCTACTCTCTCTATTATCTACTCTCTACTCTCTACTCTCTCTACTCTCTCTACTCTATCTACTCTATCTACTCTATCTACTGTCTACTCTATCTACTTTCTACTCTCTCTACTCTCTCTATTCTCCTTACTCTCTACTCTCTCTACTCTCTCTACTCTCCCTACTCTCTACTATCTCTACTCTCTACTCTGTACCGTCTCTACTCTCTACTCTCTCTACTCTTCACTCTCTCTACTCTCTACTCTCTCCACTCTCTACTTTCTACTATCTCTACTCTCTACTCTCTCTACTCTCTACTCTCTACTCTCTCTATTCTCTACTATCTCTACTATCCCTACTCTCTACTCTGTACTCTCTCTACTCTCTACTTTCTACTCTCTCTACTCTCTACTCTCTACACTCTCTACTCTCTACTCTCTACTATCTCTACTCTCTACTCTGTACTCTCTCTACTCTCTCTACTCTTTACTTTCTACTCTCTCTACTCTCTACTCTTCCTACTCTCTACTCTCTACTCTCTCTATTCTCTACTATCTCTACTCTCTACTCAGTACTCTCTCTACTCTCTCTCTACTCTCTACTCTCTACTCTCTACTCTCTACTCCCTACTCTCTACTCTCTACTCTCTACTCTTCCTACCCTCTACTCTCTAATAATCATACACATCATGTCCGAGCTACAGCGGAAGTGGAGGGCCGACCAGCGTAGTAATAACCCCTGACCATAGAAGAGGAACTAATGCGAGGGCTGTTGCAAAGTGTAGTACCCCACGAGAGTCGTTGTGACGGAGTGCGCGTTATGTTGGAGGGCACTGCCTAATCGGCGCTCCGTTGGGAAGAGAAATCCTGCGAGGGTGGCTGTGACGGGGCGCGCGTCAAGTTGGAGGGCGCTTCCTAATCGGTTCACGTCTCGACAGGTGAGAAACCCCGCGAGGGTGACTGTGACGGGTTGCGCGTCAAGCTGGAGGGCAATTCCTAATCGGTACACGTCTCGACGGGTAAGCGGTATCTGGAGAGCAGGGTCAAGAAAATGCTGGCAATGCCTGTTGGTGGATTGAGAGAGGAACATTGCGAGGGTCGTTTCGGCGGAGCGAGAGCCTAGGAGAGCATCATCAAATCGGTGGGTACCCCCACGAGAGTTGCTGTGACGGAGTGCGCGTTATGTTGGAGGGCACTGCCTAATCGGCGCTCCGTTGGGAAGAGAAATCCTGCGAGGGTGGCTGTGACGGGGCGCACGTCAAGATGGAGGGCGCTTCCTAATCGGTTCACGTCTCGACAGGTGAGAAACCCCGCGAGGGTGACTGTGACGGGTTGCGCGTCATGTTGGAGGGCAATTCCTAATCGGTACACGTCTCGACGGGTAAAAGGAAGCCTGTGCTGCGGATGTGCGTGGCGGAGTACAACGGAAACGTAAATGAGATGTATAGAGAAAAAGGGATGGATCAACGCTAGTTAGCGTTGAAAACTCGTGAAGTGCATGAGCACAGCCGCCCCCTGAAGTAGTCGCCTAGATGTGGTCCCGGGGGGAATGAGGCTACGAGTAGAGGGCTTGGTTTTTGTGGGTGCGATCCCCACTCGACGTCTGGGTTATCCCTTCCCAGATAAGGCTGGAAGAGCGTTCCTCACCTCTATATAAAAAAAAAAAAAAAAAAAACCCTCTACTCTCTACTCTCTACTCTTCCTACCCTCCCTACTTTCTACTCTCTCTACTCTTTACTATCTCTATTCTCTACTCTGTACTCTCTCTACTCTCTACTCTCTCTACTCTCTACTCTCTACTCTCTCTACTCTCTACTCTCTCAACTCTTTACTCTCTTTACTCTCTTTACTTTCTACTCTCTACTATCTCTACTCTCTACTCTGTGCTCTTTCTACTCTCCCTACTCTCTCATCTCTCTACTCTCTCTACTCTCTCTATTTTCTACTCTCTCTACTATCTATTCTCTCTACTTTCTACTCATTCTACTCTCCTTACTCTCTACACTCTCCACTCTCTCTACTCTCTCTTCACTCCTCATACTCTCTCTACTCTCTTTACTTTCTACTCTCTACTATCTCTACTCTCTACTCTGTGCTCTCTCTACTCTCCCTACTCTCTCATCTCTCTACTCTCTCTACTCTCCCTATTTTCTACTCTCTCTACTCTCTATTCTCTCCACTTTCTACTCATTCTACTCTCCTTACTCTCTACTCTCTCCACTCTCTCTACTCTCTCTTCACTCCTCATACTCTCCCTACTCTCTACTCTCTCTACTCTCTATACTCTCTACTCTCTACTCTCTACTCTCTACTCTCTCTACTCTCTACTCTCTCTACTCTCCACTCTCTCTACTCTCCACTCTCTCTACTCTCTTCACTTTCTACTCTCTACTCTCTACTCTGTGCTCTCTCTACTCTCCCTACTCTCTAATCTCTCTACTCTCTCTACTCTCCCTATTTTCTACTCTCTCTACTCTCCCTATTTTCTACTCTCTCTACTCTCTATTCTCTCTACTTTCTACTCATTCTACTCTCCTTACTCTCTACTCTCTCCACTCTCTCTACTCTCTGCTCTCTGCTCTCTACTCTCTACTCTCCACTCTCTACTCTCTACTCTCTACTCTCTACTCTCTACTCTCTACTCTCCACTCTCTACTCTCTACTCTCGACTCTCTACTCTCTACTCTCTCCTCCCTACTCTCTCTAGAGATGGGCAAACCGTTCACGAACGGTACAAAAGAACTAGTTCGCCGAAAAGAGTGAACGAACGGTCGTTCTTTTTCAAAGAACGGTAGTTCTATCCACGAACTGATTCCGAAAGAACGGTTTGCGAGTGAACTGTTTGTGAACGAACTGGTTAAGAACGAACTGTTTGCGAGTGAACTGTTTGAGAGCGAACTGATTGAGAGTGAACTGTTTGTGAACGAACTGATTAAGAGTGAACTGTCTGGGAACGAACTGTTTGAGAGCGAACTGATTAAGAGTGAACTGTTTGGGAACGAACTGTTTGAGTACGTAGTGTTTGTTGCGGGCGAACTGTTTGCGAACGGACGAGTGCAGCTGAACTGATTTGTGCTGGACGGAATAGATTAATGTAACGAGAACGCTTGTAAGAAAAATAAAACAATATTGTCATTTATGAGCAAAATGCATGTAACGCAAGGTTTATTTTGTTAATGGTTTAATGGCAATTTTGGGTTAGAAATTAAATTAGATTTTCGTAGTTTTAAAGGCAAAGCTATATATTTTCAATTTCATGTATTCTTTCAAATCCGCGTAATATTAATATACTTCCTGATTATCAGAAAAAAATCCGGGAAAGCTGGGGCGATTCATGAATTAGGTAACATAAAATCTCATAGTGAGGGCAAGTTAAGAAAAAAGTTTTTTCGTTGCTTTCAATCCATTGTTTGGCCTATTGCGCGTCATGATGGTTTGTATTTTTTTCTCTGAATGAAATATGATCTTACATGAAACCTGTGTGTTGTCCAAACAGAAAATCTGAAAAATTGCAATTGACGTTTAGTTCGCATTAAATTATTACATATACTTTTGTCGGCCGATAAACATATTTTCACATACAGTTTGCGACTTTTGAAGAAGGACTAAATTTCAAAAATATAAATTCCATACGTACACTATCCAATCCAACGATATCAATGAATAGCTGTCTATTGATGTTGGGTTGCAGCTAACATTCTATGTTGTTCTTAATACCGCTGAACGAAAGAGCGAAAGAACGGTTCAAAAGAACTGATTCACTTAGATGAACGGTTAGTGACTGAACCGTTCATCAAAGTGAACTGTTTTTCCCATCTCTAACTCTCTCTACTCTCTACTGTCTCTACTCTCTCCTCTCTCCTTTCTATTCTCTCCTTTCCACTCTCTCTACTCTCTACTCGTTGCTCTAAAAAAACGCACACACAAACACATACACGCACATGCACGCACAAATGAACACATGTACACACGCAGACGCGCACAGTCTCACACACAAAAAAACGCATCGCAGCTGCTGACTGCTCACTCTCTCACACTGTTTTTGATTACATCAACCAATCAACTAACCAAAACACACACTCCCGCAAACGCACACGCACACGTACATGCAAACACACACACACACGCACACACAAACACATACACGCAAATGTACACGCAAACGAACACACGCAGACGCACACACTCTCTCACACAAAAAACGCATCGCAGCTGCTCACTGCTCACTCTCTCACTATGTTTGTGTTTACGTCAAGAATACGAACATTTACGACCGTTTACGACTGTTCACGACGACCGCGCTTTAGTTTTTAGCGATTTTATTTATAGTAAGACAATACAGAAAATTTGATTCTTGCTGGCGACTTCAACTGTGTGCTGCGACCATGTGACTCGACGGGACACAACAACAGCCCAGCTCTCCAAGCCACCGTTCGGCAACTGCAACTGAGCGACATTTGGGTGAAGTTATACCCCACCACTTCCGCACCCACATACATAACGCATAATTCTGTCTCCAGGCTCGATCGAATTTATGTCAGCCATGGACTCAGTACGCATCTGCGAAACGCGGCCACACATGTCTGTTCATTCACGAACCACAAAGCACTAACTGCTCGAATATGCCTCCCTAACCTGGGTCGCGAACCCGGTCGCGCTTACTGGTCTTTACGTCCCCATATTCTGACAACAGATAACATTAATGAATTCCAGATTTCATGGCAATATGTGACTCGACAACGACGATATTATCCAAACTGGCTCACGTGGTGGTTAACATACGCAAAGCCAAGAATCCAGTCTTTCTTTCGACGGAAATCGCGTGAGGCGTACAGCGTATTCTATGCGGAGCGTCAACGGCTGTACAACCAGCTGAGGCAAGCGTATGATGGATATTTTCAAAACCCAGCGATGCTAGTCACAATAAATCGTGTGAAAGCACAAATGCTTGCACATCAACGCACATTCTCCCAACATATTATGCGCATCAACGACACTTACATTGCGGGGGAAAACATTAGTACCTTCCTGCTGGGTGAGAGAAGACGTAAAAAAAAAAATATAATCACAGAGCTGCGTGGCGTAAACGACGAAAATCTAAATACTTCCGAAGCGATTGAAAATCATCTTCTTCGGTACTTTGCCGAGTTATACACAGCGTCAGAAGTGGATGAGACAGCGCGGTATCCTTTCGAATGCGAGAGAGTGATACCTGTAAATGATGAGTTGAACGAAGCCTGCATGGGTGAAATAACAACAGCAGAAATATTAGCATCAATTCGGTCATCAGCAAAAAAGAAGGCTGCTGGGAGCGATGGGTTACCCATCGAATTTTATGAACACACTTTCGACGTCATTCATCGTGAGCTGAATCTCGTTTTAAACGAAGCACTTGTATCCGAGATACCTCCTGAGTTCGCCAATGGTGTAATCGTGCTAGTACGAAAAAGGGGAACAGAAAATACTGCACGAGGATATCGTCCAATCAGTCTTCTAAATTCGGATTTTAAAATTCTCAGTAGAATTATGAAGTTTCGTCTTGAACGGATCATACGTAACCATCGGGTACTGAGTGATGCGCAAAAGTGTTCCAACGAAGGGCACTCAATTTTCGAAGCCACTCTGTCTCTGAAAGACAGAATTGCTCAGTTGAAGGCGAGTAAGATAAAAGGGAAGCTGATAAGCTACGATCTAGATCATGCTTTCGATCGGGTATCTCTCTCCTTCCTTCATCAAACAATGAGACAGCTGGGAATAAATCCGAGCTTCGTTGACTTACTAGCACGAATCGCAGAACAATCCTTCTCTCGTTTGCTAATAAACGGGCACCTTTCGCAGCGCTTCCCGATCGAACGCTCCGTACGGCAGGGAGATCCGATGTCGATGCTGCTCTTCGTCATCTACCTCCACCCTTTTCTGACGAAGCTGGAGCGACAACTCGGTTCCGACCTCGTGGTGGCATACCCAGATGACATATCTGCGATAGTTACCAATACTGATACTATAGAGCGCATCAATGAGCTTTTCAATGATTTTGAACGTGCCGCTGGAGCAAAACAAAACAGATCCAAAACGATTTCAATCGACGTCGGGCTCATTGATGGGAATCCAATAAGCGTGCCGTGGCTACATACAACAGATAAAGTGAAGATTTTGGGGGTGTTTTTCACCAACTCGATCCGAGAAATGAGCAAAATTAACTGGGACGCTCTCATAACAAAATTTGCGCAGCAGTTGTGGCTGCACTCTTTGAGAAATCTCAACCTCTATCAGAAAATAATAGTACTAAACACATTCATCACGGCGAAGATTTGGTACGTGGCCTCAATTCTTGCGCCGTATTGCGTTCACACGGCGAAAATAACGTCGCTTATGGGGTCATTCCTGTGGCGTGGACTTCCGGCGCGAGTTCCGATGGAGCAACTAGCGCGTGATACCGAATATGGTGGACTGAAACTGCAGCTACCAGTCTTCAAATGCAAAGCGTTGCTCTTGAATCGTCACATACAGGCAAGTGGCTTCCTCCCCTATTACCAATCCCTTCTGAACCAGGCTATTCCTCCCCCCGCAGACCTTCCCTGCTTCAAGATAATTTCCCAACAAATCCCCCTTCTCCCCCCACTTGTTAGAGCGAATCCATCTAGTGAACAAATCCACCGAATCTTTCTGGAGCGAACAGAAACACCTCGTGTTGAACGGAGAAATCCGGGAACAAATTGGAAAAGAGTTTGGAAGAATATTCTAACGAAACAACTATCGTCGAGCCAGCGAAGCAGTTTGTATCTGTTCGTAAATGAAAAGACAGAACATAGGCAATTAATGAAAAGGATTCAAAGAGCGAATGATGAACACTGTCTGCACTGTAATACTGCGATTGAAACGTTGCAACACAAATTTAGTGACTATTTCCGGGTAGCACCTGCTTGGGCTTACGTACAACAGAGAATAACAGGAATACTCGAGGGATGGCAACGTCTATCTTTCGAAGAACTAATGCGACCAGCACTACTGAACATAGCAACTACCAAACGAAGTCAAATATTGAAAATTTTAATTCTGTTCATCAATTATGTTAATGAAATTAACGGAAGAATTGATGTTGGCGCACTTGCATTCTACTTAAGATGCGAAAATTAATTTTTTTGATGTAAATACTCTTTTATATTTTTGAAATAAACGTTATATTTTATTTAAAGAAAAAAAAAGGGTGTAACTCCTATTTCGTATGGAACGTACGAATGTGCACACATATAATATATAAAATGAATATGGTTCACATAATGATTACTTGTAATTTTATTTCAACACTGAAACTCCACCTTCTAGCGAAATAGTCACCTCGCCGGCTTGAGGCTTTTTTTATAATGAAATTTTTCTATGAGGCAGAAATTTTGCAAAATGAATGTCTCCGGCATCTTTGAAAAAAAAAATATATTGAGTCGGGAAAGACGGACACTTGGCGGGAAACATGGACACCTGGGGTCAGAAAGATGGACACTACCTGAAAATCCAAGTTTATGTACTCATTAAGTATCTCAAAAAGGCTTGAATAAAATCACCTAGAAGGGCTTGTAAATTTTCTCATTTTTTCATGTCTAAAATAGCTTTCGGCATTCGGAATGACAAATTAGGATTACGTTTTAAAAACCGCTCTGCTGATTCGTCCATGATATCCGGTTGCACTTGCAAATAATCGAATAATCACATATAAAGATAATCAAATTGTTTGCAAAACAAAATGTTTGTCTTTTGTCGGGTGTGTCCGTCTTATCCGACTTGATAAGTATTTTATTTTTGTCAATATTTCTGGAGTAAAAATGAGAAAACTTCAACGCATATAAACTGGAGGAGAAGTGATGAAGTGAAGAAGCTGCTCTTTGTAGATTACTTTTTGACGTAGAACTACGTCTTTCATTTCTATACCAGGGTGTAAAATCAAAGTTTCGAAAACGAAAGCGTTACGCCGGAGACCGAGATTTTGAGCGTTAATAGCTCCTAAACAACTGAACGAAATGGTATGATAAACACTTCATTCGAAAGATAAAATGTCTACGCGTTATATACTTGTTACTTTTTGATCCAAAAACTTGTTTCAATAGTCTTAAAATTGCTTTCAAAACAAGCTATTGAAATCACCAATCGGTATATAAGCGAGCGGCGCTCGGAAATCCACTCAGTTCTAATTGAACAGCGATTGGAGCATGTTGTCGCTGTTGCGGTGAAGCTCTTTATTTATCATGAAAGCGCGGATGAAGGGTTTCACCAAGAGCCTGTTTGTGCACCCTAGGCCAGAAGGGAATCTATCAGGAGGAGAATGATGCCACAAACGGTTCCCTGGGAAGACATCGCTACACACACATACACGCGCGGCTATTAACAGGTGGTTATCGAGTTGGCATTAACCACTGGTGGGCTTCCAGTATCGAGGAAAATGTGGAAATATCTAATCGTTACTGAAAATAATCTGCCAGTTCCTCTGGGAATTTTCAAAATATATTCATGTGAAAGAGTTTAATTGAATGTTTTCTATCCATGTAACACTGTGACCAAATACATTTGGTTTTGTGGTTTTTCAATCAATCGCAATTAACAGGATAGCTTCAGAAGATTATTCTTCCCCATCAGTAGGATATTTCCGTATCCAATATTGTATGCGCCCGCAATCGGTTATTGCTCAGTCGCCGAAAGTTCCGAGCTCAGAGAGTTCATTCCCCTCTAGTTTGCCTTCCAAATTGCCATCGTAAACCACACCTTCTCTCGATTCAATCACACACAAAAAGCATACTTAAGCGATATTCTGGTGGTGAGACACATTCATTTTTCGTGAGGACATCGACAAGACAACATCGTTGCCTAACGTGCTGGAGGAGGTGGACGGCGAAGGATCGACACGCGCAGAACTCTTTCCGTTAGGATGCCATTCAGCATCGAGAAAGTTCCGGAAAGATCTAATTATTGCTGGGAAATAATCAGCCAGTTCCTCTGGGAATTTAAAATTACATTCATGTGAAAGAGTTTATTTTAATGTTTTCTATCCATAAAATATCCATATAATGCATTTGGGTTTGTGATTTGTCAATCAAGTACAGTTAGCAGGTTAGCTTCTGAAGATTATTCTTCAGAACAAGGTTTTTCGTATCCTATATTGGATGCATAAAACCTTGTGCCTCCAACGTAACGCTCTCGTTTTCGAAGTCTCCCAAATATTCATTTATTCATTCATTCAGAATGGAATTAGATTCAACTTCAAACAAATGATCTCTAAATCAACGATAGTCCTACGTCACCCTTGCGGTTATACCATAGATATAACCCACTTCCTGTTTTTATTTTCATTTTCAATTTTAACAGAAAGCTAGCTAGGCGGACACAGTAAGTGCCAAAGGTATTATCGCAAATTGAGCCAAAAATGAAATACTATATCGTTCCCAGTCGAGAACTTTGAGCTGGGAATTTAAAAAATTACTAAAACCCACCCGACATCTAAACCTGAGCCTGCTCTCTCTTCGATTGGGGTTGGAGCCTCTCGCGGGGATAGATTTTGAAATAGTCGACTGAGGTTTCAGAATAATTCGGTTTATGGTTTTTTCACAGCGCCGAGTTTGCCCAACTGACTAGAGAGCAATTGTTCACAACCAAGAGACAGCTGACAACAGGAAAAGATTTCTATACAAACGACTCACTACTTTTCTAAGATTCTCCTAATTGGTCGGTGTTAAGTCAGACCGGACTATGTGACATTGACTCCAGAATTCCAGAAAAAGCGAGCTTGAAGTTTAGTGCTATAAGGGGTTTCCTTTGATCATTCAAATCAATTCCGATCTGTTATTCCTGCTATACGCTTGATTTATTAACACTGATAAATGTGGTATGTAACTTACAAGATAATTAACCTAATGCAATTGATAACTACGAAATTTTTAATTTTGCGTTTGCTCTGACTTAACATCGACCAATCGGTTAACATACTCTACTTCGGAGAACTCCGAGCACTTCGGCGGAGTAAATCCAACCTGCGGAGACGATCGCAATCATTGCGCCGGACTAATCCAAGTGACCAAGGGAGCATATACGCATGTCCATTTTATGGCACCCAACACATTTCGGCTACCGTGTGCTCTACTGGGCTGTGTGAACTTTATGGCCACTATCGTTCGTCCGGGAGCATCATCTAACACACGGAGTGCTTCTTCTTCTCTATCCTTCGCACCGTAAACACCCATTTAACTCGCAAACTTGGATCGTGTATGTTTTTTGGTCTGTGTTTACTTCTCCCGATCTTGCTCCCCTCCGCCTACTGCGCTCATGGTTATCAACGGACAGATCGGACACATAAATTGCGTGATTTCATTAAGGAACCATTTGGGCAGGTTTGGTTTCTTTTCTTTGACGGCTCTTTGCCCGGGTTTCTTTATTATAATGATTAAATTCAATTTTCAATTGCCCCCACTTCCGCCCTTCCGGTTTCGGGGTCCAGCCAGTGATTTACTGTTAGGGTTGGGGCGATCTTGCGTATGCTGCGTCGTATTCAAGAGAAGCGGCCCTGATCCATTTCGAACCAATTCGGTCTGGCGCCTTCATTTTTCATTCGATTGTTACGTGAAGTTTGACGTTTGTTCTCGGTCGGCCAGCCCTACGCATCCATCCCCGTTAATCCTGACATATTTTTGACGGCAAACAAAGGAGGCCGAGCGTGACGGTTCGGATTTTGTTCGTTTTGTAAAATGTAATTAAATGTTTCCCAAGGATCACCAGGACGCAGAATCCGCACAACGCACGGTCGAGAGGGGAAGGGGAAAATCTAATTTAACCGAAAAAGATCGTCCGAAGAGATCGGGGAATGACAAATTATACAAATTTGAAACGCACTCTCGGCGCTTTTTTCTTCCTCTGGCTCTCGTCTGCTTTGGTAGAACAAGAAGAAGACGGAATCGCTGAGAGCGGGGCTTTTTGTTTGGATGAGTTTTCGCTTTTGTTACCTTATGGCTAAGTCATTCGTCATCGGCGTGGTAATAGAGGATCGCGAGAAGAAGGACTCCGATGATGAGATGAGTCTCCTCTTCTTGTTTTGGCTGTTTTCCACTCAGGTGCATGATGAAAGTGAATTCTTCCGAAAGTTGGATGTCATTGTGAGTGATAGTGCGCTGAGCGCTACAAAATCTTGATAGATGAAGCAGACGTCAACCTGTCCCGGGGAAAAAAAAAGCTTCCAGAAGCCCTGCTCCTGATGGACATCTCATCCATTTTTACGATCGTCACCGCGTCACTTCCAGGAATTTCACAGACTCTCTCTCTCCTCATCACAACTGTCGCATGTCCTTTCCACCTTCCGCCGTACGCACCGGCAAACGCGTGACGTGTTAGGTGCATTGTCAAAAGGCGACGGCCACAGAAATAGCAATGCATCATCGAAAGTCTATAAAAACAACCGCAACGGTGACACTTTTTTTTTGCTTCGGCTTTTCTGTCGTTCAAAGCCCAGCGGGTGTTCTGAGGCACAAGAGTCCCTCATCCCTTCACGAAAAGGGAACACAGAGAGGAAAAAAGACAAATGAATTTGCGATTAGAATCTTTTGTTATACACCTGACATTTAGATCACCGATCGATCCGATCTCATTCCGTACCTGTGTCCTCACCTCACTGGCAGGTACGATAAAAGGACACCCCTTAGCGCCTGCGCCCCGACCAGACACTGAAGTGCCGGTGTTACGCTTTCGCTTTCCGCAGTGCGGGATTCTAATTTTCAGCTTAACTCATTTTTCATTTCCCCAGAATTTGTATTCGTTCGGTTCGTTCAAATTTTCGCTTCAAAGGCTTTTGTCGGTTTGCGGGGGAATCTAAAAATCCTAGCTCATCCCGGCTCATTTGAGGGGACTCTGTCCGGAGTGTATTAATATTAATTTCCAAAGAGTTCGAGTGGGCTTAGCTTTGAGCCTACTTGAAATTTTCTGGGTCTGACCTGTGGATGCGATTACGCTGCGATTTGGTCAAAATAAGTTAATTGCATTGGCCATTTGCCCTCGGAAATGGATTACCAGATCTTAGAGCGGCCTTTCCGATGATTTTCAACCCTGGCAACGGGTTATTCGATCGAAGGGAACCTGTACTCGTGTCCGAACTGAACTAGGGCTTGATTGGATTACGACAGCTCGGTTGGTGGTCGGTCATTCAGCAGATCGATATGGGTCCGAGGATTTTTCCAATCGGTTTTTGGCGACGAAAATTTATGGGATCATGTTGAGCGTTGGATTACACCGGTAGCGTAATGAGATTCTTGCCGACTGATAGCATCACTGGGGCTCCCGAACGGTTGGTCACATTATGGAGGTTTTATTTGAGCTTCGACTTTTTGCCCAAATTAATAGGATTGACGAGATTGTAATAGGGCTGAGCGTAAGAGAGATTGCTTGATTCAGATGCTTTTGATTTGAAGCGTAGGGTTTTTCTTGTTGATCTGTACCGTTCGATGAAAAGTTTTGGTAAAAACAGGTTGTAATAGTAACTTATTTTACGAGATTTCCATGCGCTTAATTCATCCAAAAATGTTTCATTTGTGAAAAGAAAGCACATGGATTTCACACCACGATAATGCAACTTCTCACAAAGTTATAATTTTGAAGCACTGTATTCTCATGAGTTGGTTAAGGCTTTCTTGAGATCATATTAGGGGCTGTCCGCATACCACGTGGACAACTTCAGGGGGGGTATGGGTTTCAAAAAAATCCATGCTTGTCCACGGTGGGGAGGGGATAATATGCATGTGGATACGTGGAATAAATATGTTCACAAATGCATTCACATCTATATTTAAAAATGAAATTAAATTAAATTAATGAAATTTAATTGCCTTGTCAAGGAATTAAAACATCCCGCTCACTCTGAGTTCTCCGTATGTATCAATAAAAGAATTCAACTGCCTGATGTTCATTTCGTACACATGTCAATGTGCAATGTGCAGATTGTACTTTGTCACGTCTGAAATGTTTCTTTATTTTGCCAACAAGGTAATGTGAGGGTAGTTTTATCCAGAACGAGTTCAATACAATAGAAGTTCGATGACTCACTAATGGCTGAAATTGGATTGAATGCGTTACAGTGTTTCTTCATCAAACATAATTCCAATGGCAGCCTTGATAGTCTTACGCGGTTAAACTCTGGTCACTGTTTCCCTGATAGTCTCTTGATTTGAGACTTCATTTTTGGGAACAAAAATGAGTCCCAGGGACGAGATCGGGACTGTAGGGTGAATGCGATAACATTGGGACTACGATTGGGCGACCAAAATCAATTTTCGAAAGATCGATCTTTTCCATTCCGATTTCCAATTTTTTGACGTAGGGTTACGTCTTTCGGGAACAAATTGAAAATCGAAAATCGAGCACATCGTGAAAATTGTCCAATTTCAAACGCTTTTTGCTCAGTCATTTCATGATGGATTGATGAAATTTTTGCGTCAATCGATTTCGGCACTCCATAACATTTTTTATGTTGAATAAATAAATATATGTCATTAAACTAACCATCAGACATTTTAAAAAACTCAACCCCCATCCTAACGGATATACCCACTTCTGATTGGTCGAAATTGACGACACATGTCCCTAACAGAGACATCAAAACCAAGCTACCTGGGGGAAATCGGCATTGCAAATACATGAAAATAGGGGGAACTTATATTCCTACCGAAATGTGGTCCTAACACAGACATCAAAACCAAGGTGTTCGGGGGAAATCGGCGTTGCAAATATATGCAAGTCTAGGGCATTTTTATATTGCAAGTTTGGTCAGTGATACGATTAATTCTAGAAAATTAAATTTAAATTTGGAACTTCAATGTGGGTTGCTTCGTGAAATTTCATATCAATGACCGATCGTGTATTGTGAAAAATTTAGCACAAGTGTAAGTGTGAAATTGCATATTGTAGCAGTTGTGTTAAAAATGAGTTGGTATATGAAACGGTTTATTTCAATTTTCATAAATAAAAATCGAGAACGGATCGTTCAGTTTAAGCTATCTGTTTTGTTGTGTTCATTTTCACTCAAGATAAGTTTATACGGCGAGAAAAATTGGAAAAGTGAAGACATATTAGAAAAATTATCTTTTCCTTTTCAAATATGTTTTCTCTATTTTAAAGTAACATGTTTTTACTGATGAGAAAAATTGATAATTGTGTTCGGTATTGATAATTATTTCATATTACATTGATGGCAAATGCCACATTAGGCAAAGTCTCTATAAAAATCTATCTATCTATATATATAAAAATGGAGTGATGTCTGTCTGTCTGTCTGATTCTTATAGACTCGGAAACTACTGAACCGATCGACATGAAAATTGGTATGTAGGGGTTTTTGGGGCCGGGGAAGGTTTTCGTGATATTTTGAGACCCCTCCCCCCTCTCTAAGGGGGGGCTGCCATACAAATGAAACACAAATTTCTGCATTACTCGAGAATTAATCAAGCAAATGAAACCAAATTTGGCATGTGGAGGTTTTAGGATGCAATAAATGTTTCTATGGTGTTAAGATACTCCTTCCCCCTCTCTTAGAGGGGGCTGCCGTACAAATGAAACACAAATTTTTGCATTACCCGAGAATTAATCAAGCAAATTAAACAAAATTAGGCATATGTAAACTTTAGGGTGCAATGAATGTTTCTATGGTGGTTAGATACCCCTCCCCCCTCTCTTAGGGGTGGCTGCCATACAAATAAAACACAAATTTCTGCATTACTCGAGAATTAATCAAGTAAATGGGCGGGACGAAGTTTGCCGGGTTAGCTAGTAAAAAAAAATAAAAATAAAAAAAAATTACATTGATGAGTTTTTTTTCTTTATTCCATCCATACATAACACAGGAAGCATCTCGTCTGAGTTCACAGAGGGTGGTTTTCATCATATCTCATTCCACTTCGGCGTCTTCCATTTGATACGCACCATTAACTACTAATTATCATCCTTCTGTCATCATCACTCGATTGTAATCAATGGTAGAGTGAACAAACAATACCCAACAATCAAACAAAACGGCCCTTTTCATAGCCACCAAATCATTATCGAAGAGTTTAACGATGTAATTCTTCAAACATATCCAAAATCAACAGATAGCCTAACGGAATCCTACGTCAACTATGCGATCGTGTCTCGGACACAACCCTCCTGTGACTTTTTTCGATCTTTTAGTAGATTTGTTTTTCAGTATACATCGATTTCAATCTCATCGAAGACCACTTAACATTTTTTTAAACATAGTGTTAACATTTGAATCGCATCATCTACGATTTACTTCCGTATAAATGATTACAGAAACAGAACTAGCGGCAGTTTCTTGACGGGATGTAATGTAACCGGTGACCCATAGGATCACTGACGTTGATATCAATTCAAGGCGAACTATTGTTTTTTACAACATTCGCCAAAATTAAGAATCGGCTTCGACTAAATGACAGGCATAGGGTAGTTGTTGAATTTCTAATAATGCTTTTTCAATCAATGTATTTAATAAAACGACTCCTGTACGACACAAGATAAAAGCCCTGAAATTTTTTTTCTGGACTCCAAAAGTTTAAGATTTTTCAAAGATCGATTCGGTAAAGATCGATTCTTTGGTACTGATTAAATCAGTGGATCGATCCCTACGCCGTTGGAAAATCGATTCGACAAGATCGATCCTTTTATAAAGATAGCCCAATCCTAATTGGGACAACTTGTTCGTATAATACTCGCTCACACTAAGAGAGGATTGTGTTGTCATGTTGTCATGATGCAAGATCAAGCTGTGTCGGAGTCGCAGATGAACACCAGTATATTTTTTTCTAGTAACGTTTTGGCGCAGGCGGCCGTCATTTGCGTCGGTGCGTTGGACGACTGAACCTTACGGTCTTCCTTGAGCTGCTCACCTTAGTCAAATATACTCATATGTACTCATTTTCCTACATATTCCGGTATTTAACTCTTTGTGGTCGTTTGTCTGCTCTCAGCCATCACAGCAAGAAACCATGCTAATCTTATATTTTACTCAACCAAGTATCAGTTCATGCATTTCCTAAACGAAGCTTGATGTCTAGTGAGCCTGCTCACGAATCAATACGGTGTTGCTATGAGTAATACATAACGGTACTCCGTATCAAACAAAGTAGTCACCCACGCAAGACAACGCACAGTGCGTTGATTGCCTAGGAATGTGGGACGAAAATCATAACAGTAGAGTTCAGTCATTGTATCACTATGGTGTGATGGAAAAGGTTGTTCATAAGTATCAGAACTACTGTTTACATCAATGTCTCATGTTATTTGAATAATAGCATAAGTGTCTGGAGCGACAAAATCATTTCATCTAAAGTGAAAAGTTCTGATTATTTCGGATACGCAGAAATCATTATTTGAGTAACTGGTTTAAGTTATGTTGAAGTAGTTTTTTTCAAAGAGAATATATTGTTTGCATAAGTGTCTTGTAAAAAAGTCTTTGTTTGTTAAAAGTGAAAAGTGCTCTCATATTAAATGGATAATAAAATTAAAATTATGTATGCATCTTCTTGACGATTTACTTGATATGATTTACTCTTGGAGACTGTTTCGAAAGATTTCACACGAAGACGGAATATAAAACATAACTTTTATATAAAAACATCACATTAAAATAAATTGTTATTAACTTAACTTAACTTAATGTATATAGTTCACAAAAAAAATATATGTTCATTTTTCATAATCTTGCGACCAGTACGACACCCATACCCAAACTTAATACGACCGCAAAGGGTTAATTTTCGGGGTCGATCGCACCAGCTTCTACCGAAAATTGGATCACAAAACGCTGTCTGTAAAAAGTGTCACTCATTCATGAAACCAAAGTCAAAAGGTAACTCTCGAAAAACACGCGTAAAACTAGGACGCTTGGCACCATGAAATACAGGGTGGGCCATTTAAAGTGGAAGGATTTGTTTTTGCAATAGCAAAGTAAAGAAGTGGAATTTTAAATTTTTTTTTTTTGAAATTCATTTATTTTGGTCCAAGGAGATTTGTTCTAACTACTTTTTGATTATGATATCTCGTAAATGACCGCCTCTGGCCTTGACCGCAAAATGTGCCCTTTTTTCGGCATTTTCCATCACTTTGCCCAATGTTTCGGCCGATATGGCAGCAATTTCTTGTCGGATATTGTCTTTCAGCGCAGCCAGGGTCCTTGGTTTACCAGTGTATACCTTGGATTTTAAATATCCCCATAAAAAAAAGTCAGGAGGCGTCAAATCAGGTGGCCAGTCATAATCGCCGTTTTTCGATATTAATCTTCCGGGGAACATTTCGCGCAATAATTTGGTCGTGGCAGCCGCTGTATGGCATGTAGCGCCGTCCTGTTGGAACCAGTAATTGTCCAATTCATTTTCACGAACAAATGGCAATAAAAAATCGGTTATCATTGTCCGATAACTCTTGCGAACGATGACGACCTGATGTCGATGGAGTCTCTGCAACACTGGCTCGAACGGCATCAATATTCTCGTCGAAACATCTTGGTCGTTGTCTGGACAGATGACTGGCATTACCAACACTACCAGACGATATAAATTTGGCATATAATCGACGTATAGTGTTGTCTCCAGGCGATGTTTTAACTTTATTTTTATTTTTCCACGCATGTTTAGTTAACACAATTGAGAAGTTATTTTGAATGTACAGCTGAACAATTTCAGCGCGTTGTTTAGGTGTGTATTGTTCCATGGTTAAAATTGTACTGAAATGACGCTTCCAACGCGGTATGACATTTGTTAATCTGACATCTCTGTCAAAAGTTATGGGGTTGCCAGATGCTTCCACTTTAAATGGCCCACCCTGTAGTACCGGAAACAGAACTAAAAATTTCCCTGTTCCTGAGACATACAACTTGATTCCCTGATAACAATTATCATACCCCGTAATATTACTAGAAGAGTTAACTACTTTGTAGAAGGATCATATTTGAAAGTCAACTTACACAAATTCAAATCTATCTAAATCGACAAGTCTGGCATGACAAGCTGCGGTGTTTGATAATATTATTTCATATCAAAATAAGTGAGATGGAATGTATATTATAGACGCACATCATGACTATGTTCTCGAAATTGTATAAAAATGTCGAAAGAATGATAATTTTTATATAGATTTTCAGTGGCACCGACTGGGGAATGCGGAGGGGGCGCTCCTGTAGGCCATTTTACTACAGGAAAAAGTTTAGAATAAATAAAAAAAAAAAAAAAATTGAAAACTCTAAAAATTTCTGTACAAGGTTTCTTTATTTATTATTATTATTATTATTATTATTATTATTCATTATTTGGCAACTATTGCTCAACTCTTGAAAAGGTCCTATCAGCTTTAATGGATTCTTTTC
Source organism: Toxorhynchites rutilus septentrionalis (assembly GCF_029784135.1). Classification (NCBI taxonomy): domain Eukaryota; kingdom Metazoa; phylum Arthropoda; class Insecta; order Diptera; family Culicidae; genus Toxorhynchites; species Toxorhynchites rutilus. The sequence goes on from NW_026599839.1 coordinate 83,160, forward strand.
ATTGACTTTCTCTTACGATAACCACGGCCTTGCAGACATATTTTGCGCCATATAATTTGATAAACGTTCCCATTTACACTTCTGGTATGTTTCTGAATGCTTTAACTGCTGAGTTTTTAACGAAAGAGAATGTTGATGATGAGATTCGTTTAATACAAATAGGTCATTTTCGAATGCTACGCGAGAATTATTGTCGTCAAAGCCTATAGATGACGAAGATCTAACGTCGAGATGCCATACCGCAAAATCTGTAATAGTCTATGATTTGCCGATAGCAATATAGTGAAGGCTCTGGCGGGATGGTGAGGTTGGTGGAAACGTGCCTCTGAAGACTTGAGCTAGCAATATTAACAACCGAAACTCTCCCCCGGACGTTAGTTCTGAGAAGAGCTTACAATTGTACTACTACTACTAATAATCGATTGAAAGGAACACTACCGGATACCGGATTGAAAAACTAAGAACATCAGGGATGATGATCTAAGAGAGGCAATACTTACTTCACTACAAATCAAAAACAGGAAGTGGGTTATATCTATGGTATAACCGCAAGGGTGACGTAGGACTATCGTTGATTTAGAGATCATTTGTTTGAAGTTGAATCTGAATTCATTCTGAATGAATGAATATTTGGAAAACTTCGAACACGAGAGCGTTACGTTGGAGGCACAAGGTTTTATGCATCCAATATTGGATACGGAAATACCCTACTGATGGGGAAGAATAATCTTCAGAAGCTATCCTGTTAATTGTGATTGATTGAAAAATCACAAAACCAAATGTATTTGGTCACAGTGTTGTTACATGGATAGAAAACATCAAAATAAACTCTTTTACATGAATGTAATTTTAAATTCCCAGAGGAACTGGCAGATTATTTTCAGTAACGATTAGATATTTCCACATTTTCCTCGATACTGGAAGCCCACCAGTGGTTTATGTTAACTCGATAACCACCTGTTAATAGCACTTGATTGAAACATATTTGGTCAGAGTGTTACATGGATAGAAAACATTCAAATAAACTCTTTCACATGAATGTATTTTAAAATTCCTAGAGGAACTGGCAGATTATTTTCCGGATCTTTCTCGATGCTGAATTGCATCCGAATGGAAAGAATTCCGCCCGTGTATGTGTGTGTGTAGCGGCTGCTTCGAGATCTTCCCGGGGAACCGTTTGTGGCATCACTCTCCTCCTGATGGATTCCCTTCTGGCCTAAGGTGCACAAACAGGCTCTTGGTGACACCGTTCATCCGCGCTTTCATGATAAATGAAGAGCTTCACCACAACAGCGACAACATGCTCCAATCGCTGTTCAATTAGAACTGAGTGGATTTCCGAGCGGCGCTCGCTTATATACCGATTGGTGATTTCAATAGCCTGTTTTGAAAGCAAATTTAAGACTATTGAAACAAGTTTTTGGATCAGAAAGCAACAAGTATAGAACGCGTAGACATTTTATCTTTCGAATGAAGTGTTTATCATACCATTTCGTTCAGTTGTTTAGGAGCTATTAACACTCAAAATCTCGGTCTCCGGCGTAACGCTTTCGTTTTCGAAACTTTGATTTTACACCCCGGTATAGAAATGAAAGACGTAGTCCTACGTCAAAAAGAAACAACAAGCATCACATGTTTCGGTGTATCCAAAATATTTCAAATCACTCACAATCACAATCCTTGTATTTGGTGGTCATCATCCCTTTATAATGCCTAAGTAACGAACTGACTCCAACTTCAGAGAACATAATCATAAGAAATAACACATATTGACCATTGATAAAAAATTAATTATTGAAACAGCTGAAAAAATAGTGGTAATGTAGTTGCTACCAGGGCTTGACAATTTCGATACTAATACTGTATGAAAATTACTTTTTTACTTCTTCCTTTCACTTCAGCCAATTTCAATTTCGATTGTGTGTATTCACACATACTGAAACATCGTCGTCGTTTCCTTCGAATTTAAAAGCAGACGCTTTCACTTGACGAATGAACTCCCAGAGTTTAAAGTCTCTTTAATTCAACACCTCCTCCTCCTGACGAATGAAACTTCATTATCATTTGAATGGGCCATATCTGGGACATAACTGAAAGTGACAAATTTCACATGTGAAAGGACGATCACTGCTTTCAATCAAAAGTTTCCTTCGATTTCGTTACTCCAAACTGATTTTTCTCGTGCACCCGTGGCCGAGTGGTTAGCGTCTCACATTATCATGCCGGGTGTTCGGGTTCGATTCCCGTTCTGGCCGGAGGATTTTTCATCAAAGAAATTTCCTCCGACTTGCACTGTGGTCACGCGTATTCTAGAGCTTGCTCCTCGGAATACATTCAAGGCGTGTTATTTGGCTTAAGAAATCTCAACTAAGTATTAATGAATGACGCTAGTTAATGCATATGTTGAGACGGCAAAAGTTCCACAGGGAACGTTAACGCCATTAAAGAAGAAGAAGAAACTGATTTTTCTCAGACCGTCTTTCAAAAAAAGTGGAACGGGTTCGGGTACGGGGCTTTTTTGTTGGTGGCAACTATATTGCCACCAACAAAAAAGTATCATATTCGATGCACTTGGAATGTTATTTCAATATTTTACTTAGCCAAAACCTTCTAAAGGTACCTGGCAATACTCCAATATTTTTCGGGCTGCTAAAATATACGATATTAATTTGGGAGTAAAGGGTGTGTCACATCAAATTGCATCACGGAAAAAACGCTGTAGAAATTTAATTTTTAGGAATTATATCTTCAGCTTTCGCTTATAATCAGATAAGAGTGTATAGATCACGTTGGCCATGCTTCACTGTCAATTTTTCGTAAATTTGGAAAAATGTCGTCGAACGAAAAAGAGCGTCGTGAATTAATCCTGCGCACTCATTTCGAGAATCCGGAGTTGTCACATCGGGACATCGGTAAGATGCTGGGAATCGTCCAATCCACGGTCAGCAGAGTACTAAAACGATACTTCGAGAACCTAACCATCGACCGGAAGGTGAAGAACGGCAAAAATGGATGCTCCGTCAGTGAAAGAGATCACAAGCGCGTAGTTAAGCAGTTTAGACGAGATCCGAGAAGTTCGGTCCGGGATGTCGTCAATAAGCTGAATTTGTCAAGTTCATTCATCCAGCGGACCAAGCAGCGGGAGGGCCTGCGTACATACAAGGTTCAGAAGGCTCCTAACCGCGACGAAAGGCAAAACATGGTGGGGAAGACGCGAGCCCGGAAGCTGTACACCGAAATGCTGACGAAGCCGTATTGCCTGGTAATGGACGACGAAACCTACGTCAAAGCGGACTTTCGTCAGCTGCCGGGCCTGTTTTTCATCTCCGCAGAGGAAAAATTCAGCGTTCCGGAGGAGATTCGCAAGCAGAAACTATCCAAGTTTGCCAAAAAGTACATGGTGTGGCAAGCGATCTGCTCTTGCGGAAAGCGGAGCGCCCCCTTCGTGATGACCGGCACAGTAAACGGGCAGGTTTACCTTAAGGAGTGCCTACAGAAGCGCTTACTACCACAATTGAAGCAGCACGAGGGCCCGACCATCTTCTGGCCGGATCTCGCTTCGTGCCACTATTCAAAGGACGTGTTGGAGTGGTACGAAGCCAACGGGGTCACCTTCGTGCCAAAGGAAATGAACCCGCCCAACGCGCCGGAGCTTCGCCCAATAGAGAAATATTGGGCGATTACGAAGCAGGCCCGGAAGAACCCAAAAGTTGTCAAATCGGAGGCGGACTTCAAGAGAAAATGGATTTCTGTTCAAAAAAAAAAACTACAACCTGACGTTGTACAGAACCTTATGGACGGGGTAAAGAGGAAGGTGCGAGCATACGGGCTTGGGCTCGAAGTATGAATAAAAAGAAAATGCCAAAAAGTTGTTTAATAGTTTTTATTTTACTGTCTAAAATTTTCAAAAGGATCGGTCTACTGGGCGAATTTCTACAGCGTTTTTTCCGAGATGCAATTTGATGTGACACACCCTTTAATTTTGTTTTTGTAACAAAACCATTATTTAAGAGCATCGGCAGTTTTTTACTGTAAACGTTCTATTTTGGACCCACTGTGTAGGATCATGCAGTTTATTCAATAAAATAAATGGTGTATTTGATGAAAAATTATTTTTTTTTTACTTTGAAACCGTATATAAAAAGAATAGTTTTTATCGCTGCACTAGAAATATTGTTTTCATTTTTACAAAACCAGAGGCACAAGGAAGTGAATTTATAAGGCATTGTTTTTGGGGTTAACGGGCGGTGGCAACTATATTGGTAACCTTTTTTTCGACTGTTTTGAAGGTTAATTTTTTTAAATGTAAATAGGTGTTATTCCTCATGTAAGAGTTATGTTCTCTGAAGTTGAAGTCGATTCGTTGCCTAGCTTCCACGGCCTCATTAAGTGCATATGAGGACATATTAGTCTTGCAACCAGCGCCGACAACACGTATTTTTTGTTTTTTCGTTAGGGCTACCATCTCGAACTTAGAGTGGTCCGAAAAATCGTTTTTTTTCAAAAATGAGTTTTTAAAAAAAAATCATAAACTACTAGAACGATTCAGATGATCGACATATGAAATTAAAACTAATCTAATCTAAAATAAAGATAATATAAAGCAATCAGCTAATATTTTTTGGAAAAATACTAAATTTGCAAAAGTTTCTAATATTTTTTTTTGTGATTTTTGATTGTATTTGTCCTTACAAAGGGTTGAACTGTAAGCGGTGCCCTCAACTGGCAATTTTTGCTTATCTTTCAGTTTCCTATTTTGTTAAGATTTATCTCCTGTGAATGAGAAATTATTGTTTTTTTTCTAATATCCGGTATCCGGCCGGATTGGCAGAATACCGGATATCCGTTTCATCTCTAGATTAGACTGCTGTTGAGTGTTTCCTGGATGAAAAATAACTGCCTGCTCCTCGTTGCTAGGACTCTCTGTTAGCTGACATGAGAATCAGAAAGGGGTGAGGGTTGTGATGCAGTTTTCGCTTCTCTTCAGGAACTGAACAATTAATATTAACCCGTTTATCTAAGATTTAATTTAAAACAGAGAGGACTACACAAATATGCTTTGGTCGGTCACGCATAGTGCTATTTCACTACACTACTGAGGGTTCAAAAGCGTCCTATGATATGCAATTGCACAGCGTGAAAACGAGAGGTTTTCGTATTGCGATAAGTAATAGGAACATAGCAGAGCTGCTATAATCGCAATACGAAAGCGAATTCGTACAACCATTGCGATATTGCAATGCAATGCATGCGTCTACACTGTACACTGTTTGCATCAAAACAGCCTCTATACAGCATGAAAATCTCATTATTTTGATCACATGCTAAGGAGCAAACATCAATGAGACACACTTTTTTGACGTAGAACTACGTCATTCAGGAAGGGTGCCAAATCAGAAAACAGGTCACGTTTTTATGAAATAAAGTTAACGTTAATAATTATTTTCACTGTGAACGAATTCTCATGATTTGCATACCAATCGAATCGAAAATTTTCTAAGATTTGTTTGATATGCTATACATTACAATTCACTAATCACTAAACGGTTTAAGTTCATGAAAACTGGAAGAACTTCCTTTTTTCCCATACATTTGTTCTGCCGATTTGTGTGCTAACCCTACCAGTATTTCGAATGCTTATAACTCGAACATTTCTCAACAGATCGGAAATATGTTTGCATCAATTGATAGGAAATATTTCTACGCGTCTATCACAATTAATAAAATATTATTTTTCATGAGATGAACAATTGGATAACTGTAAAATTTCAAACTTTATCTAAACGCCCTAACTGCCAAGGGTTGATTGGCCCGATTTACGGTTTCCTCAACACAGGCATCAAAATCGGTGTACCTGTGGAAATTCGCTTTGTAAAAAATACATGCAAATTTTTGTTCCCACCGAGCTGTGTTTCCCTAACACGGACTTCAAAATCAATGTGGCTGGGGGAATTCGCTTTGCAAATACATGCAAGTCGGGGGTATTTTTTGGTGTTGAGTACCGGAATATGTTTCCCTAAAACGTACTTTTAAACTGAGAAGCCTGGGAAAATCGTCATTTCAGACACTAGAGGTGAATGAACGTTCGCGGTTCGAGAACTACGTAAACATGAGATGTGTAATAATTTCAGAGGGAATGTAAAATATAATGATCGTTTGACAATTCTTCCGTTCACATATTTTGGTAGTCCTAGTCATCATATCAAACGTAAAAGGACGTTCATCAAATTTATTTGTAACGAAGAACATAATCTATTAAATAAATGCATTCTAAAATAATCTTCGAAGTGGTAAACAAGTGGTTTGCATAATATAATTGCGTAGTTCTACGTCGAATTTTGAAATTATTTAGTTTTTTGTCTTTTTAACAATAAAGAAACATAAAATATAACATGAACCAAACAACCTGTTTGGTTTTATTCAAAAAAATGTCGAAGGACGTCAACGTGGAAAACAGAGAGAGGAATATGGCCAATGTCCACGCTTGTCCATGGATGAAACGTTTTGTGGCTATAGACTATTTTTATAGAGCGACTAGAAACATTGAACTGTATCATCTCATAGCTTATATCATTGGTTCTTTCTTTATTTCTTGCATGCGTATCAGTATATTGTAGCTGTTTATTTCAATCGTCTTAACCATTTCGGTCCACCTGGCGCGGCAAATATCTCCTATTCCCTACAATGAATTATCCTTATAAATCACTCTCACCACATCCTGAAAACGATTGTCATAGATAAACACTCCCACATTCATTGTGTATCCTATTTTCCCCGCACCTTTTCTGCAAATGCCATTGTTGTGTTACTTCGGCCATTCTTTGCACGGCAATTGTAAATTGGTTCACTTCCTCACAATTTTCACTTCACTCTTCGTCGGCACTGATTGCGATATCCTACTTTTTTTCCCGCCGAGCTCATTTTGCATCTCGCATCCTCGCATTCTACATTTTTAAACACTCCATCGCTCTGAATCGGGGGATTTGTTCTGCTACATATCTTTTTTTTTGTTTCGCACTCTTGAGAATGCAAACCACCGCCACCACTTGAACCCTTCGGAATGGGGGACTCTGAGAAACAATGGCGCTGCGAAAAAACCAACGTTTCGTTTTGCCTTTTTTTTGTTCCCAGTCTTTTCAGCTCAGCCGACCATTATTCTGACAATTCCGTCCAAAGCGCCATCAGCTGCCGGGCCCTCGAAAAACGGCAAAGTGGCTTTACTCAGCCCTAAATCTCATTAGAATAGAGAGAATCCTTTTGTGCGGCAGGGTGTCCTTTCAGTGCGCTGCCAAGTACACAAAAAGATAAAAGCGAAAGTCCGGAAAATTAATTTTTGATCCCTCTGCTGGGTCCGGTTAATGGATAAATTGCCCGGTTCAAGTGGGTCTTAAGTGATTATTGATTTAAGTTAACGGAGCAGATTCCGCATTGTTCTGCTGTTTTGTCCGTAGATGAATTGCTTAGCCCAATATTTACGCCAAAGGAACAGTGGTTCGTTTTTCTTCAGTTGCAAAACATATTCATTGTGGACCAGGAATAGAACCATTGTCTTCGGGGTAGAATGCGAGGATTGGTGCATTGAAATCCGTATCGTGTCTGTCGTCAGAGGCTTATCGACATTCCATCCACAGCCATCCCTCCCGGGATGCGTTCCAACGCGGGAACCCTAATTATAATAATTCCAATGCCAACAATCTGGTCCGGTCGCTTGCCTGGATGCCTCCGGGAGATTCGAGTCCACTGTCGTCCTACACAAACCAAACGCGCACACCACAAATGGGACCCACCCGCTGCAGCCGTGGTCACATTCTATCTCAACTCGCTCTCACCATCAGCCTTCAGGGACAATCAAGCGAGCGGCCGGTGATCTGCTCGCATTTTTGTCGCACTCTGCCATCCCCCTATGAGTTCGATCGCGCGCACCGGTTCCGATCCCGTATGATCGTGACAATCCGCTGGCGATTTTCGGCTCTGGTTGTCTTTTGGTATCGCTTGATTTTCTCCTCTCATTATTTATGATCATCCTCGGTGGTGGAAACCGAGGAGGAGAAGGGGGTGAAGGTGTCCCTCACACACCCTCTATTCCGCTTCGCACGTTGATAAATTCGTCTCACAACTTTATCGCCCGAGCGGATGGTTAATAAAATTCTTTGCGACTGCGGTTTTTTACGAGGGTCCCCGTGGCCAATTCGCTTTGTTCCCGCTCATTCTTGTAGGCGGTGGCAGCAGGCGGCGCTTTTGATGCCGCCGTCCGATGGGCACACGGGCGCTGTTGTCATGCGATCGAAGCACTCCTTGAGATTGCGTTTGTGTGTTGCAAGGAGAACAAAAAAAAACAAAGTTTGCGTGTTAGTGATTGGTGATATCTGATTTTTCTAATAAATCGTTCATTAATATAATCAATGTATGGCCAAACTCAGTGTTAAAAAAGGCTTCCGACAAATTAAATGTCTTAAAAGATTCTTTAATTCAATGCAATACTTTAAATATTGGGAAGTTAAGCAGTATCGCATGTTTTAGAAAAGCGATGGCAAAAATCAGTTGATTAAAGAGTAGGCGATCTTGCGTAGTTTTAACATCCGTACCTCTCACGCTAAAGGTCACGAGTTCAATTTTCACTTCCAACATGTTTAAAAAAAAAAAAAAAAATGGAAGTAAAGTGACGAACCAGACAAAAGTATTAAAAGTCACTACAGAAAATAAAAGTTGATATAAAGCCTGCCCACGTTGAATTTCGGACATTTTTCTTTGTTGTTTATGAAATATTTCACTAATCAATGAAATATTTCACTTACATGACAGCAGAAACCCACCTCTTTATTTCGATGTCCACCATGTTTACATTCTTCTTCAGTTTGGTAAAATGGCGTCGAATCAAGTGAAAGTACGCAAACGTATTTTGCCCGAACGGCAGCAAAATCCAACGCTGTCGGTACGCGATCTCGCCAAAAAGCTAAAACTACCGAAGAGTACCGTGTTTAGTGTGTGCAAATCGTTTGACCAGCGCTTAGCTGTGGATCGGAAGGTTGAAAGCGGAACGTATGCTCCCGACAGATAGACCGAAAGGTGGTTGCCATTATTGAGAAACATCCCAACCTTTCAGTTAGAAATTTGGCTTGGAAAATCAAAATCATATGTACAAAAAGTAAAGCAGAGGCATGAACTGAAGGCGTACAAAGTGAAAACGTGCCCGAACGTGATGATAAGCAAAATTTCACTGCAAAAAGCCGTGCTAAGGTGCTCTACACCCAGTTTTTGCAAAAATGTTCATGCACCATAATGGACGATGAAACTTATGTTCTCGAAGACTTCAAACAGCTTCCGGGTCTCGCTTTTTATACTGCAATGCGAAGGAATGCCGTAGCCGAGTGTTTCCGGACCAAGAAGCAGTCTAAATTCCCCAAAAAGTACTTGGTTTGGCAGGCCGGTTGTGGTCGAAAATTCAAATCTTTCGTCTCTACCGGCACTATCAACAAAGATGTCTACGAGAAGGAAGGTTTCCAGAAGCGGTTCCTACCATTCATAAGAAGCCACGAGTCTCCAGCGTTGTTTTGGCCAGATTTGGCCTCTTGTCACTATGCAAAATCCATCCTGGAATGGTATAATGCACATGAGACTAAATATGTGTCAAAAACAGCAAATCCACCGAACTGTCCAGAACTTCGCCAAGTGGAAAAGTACTGGGCTCGGATTGAGCGAAAACTATTCGAAACTAAGAAGAAAGCGAATGGCATTAATGATTTCAAGAGGAGATGGAAAAGCGCCGCCGTCAGCATATCTGAGCATACTGTACGGAACCTAATGGCAGAAGTTCCCAAGAAAGTTCGTGAATCTTACAGACAACGTAGTTAACATCGAAGTAAGCTTTCCTTGTTTTAGATATAAGTCTATTTTACTGAAACAAACAATCGGTTATGTTGTATTCGTGAATTTTTGTTTTACTGGCATCATCTTGGTGTCCGAAATTTAACGTGGACAGGTTTTAAGTACGAATTATTGCAACTCCCATCCTAATAATATAATTGATCCCATATCCAATTCTCGAACGGATAGGTATGTTTCACACTTGAAAATTGAGGATGTTTCAAAGAATGTGAAATTTACGCTTACAACCAAGCATTCTCTCTGGAATCATTATATTTGGAGTGGTTGTATCGAAAGGATTGAAAATGCCTCCTGTTTTCATTAAAGCAGGTGTATAAGTGAATACAGAGGTATATTTTGAAGAATCAAGTGCATCCGTGAATTGAAAAAAAACTTCAATGAATATGAGAACAACGGTTTTCCAGCAAGATGGAGTACCATACCTCTTCAAATAGTCCAGATTTGAAACCTCTCGACCATTGAATACATGCGTATGTTGAAGCGAATACCTGTGGATTATCACATCCATGTGTTGATTTTTGGAAAGCTTTCATCGTCAAAGCGTCAATATCAGAGGAATATGTTATAATGGTATGCCCCCGACTTCGCAATCGTTTGGAGAAAGTAATTGAGAACGAAGGTCATATCACGTGATTTGTTTTCCGCGTTTTCACCACATTTTTAGTGTTATCTGCAATTTTCGTTATCAGCGGTACCACACTACTCCGCGGATAATTTCTTTAGGAACGTTTGTGCCTTGGAAGAAGACAAAGAAGACTATAGAGATTGGCCTTCCCTTTTGTCATCCTCTACCTGCTGTCTTCTCTACTTTCCAGCGACTGTTTCACTGGCTGAACTTAATGCTTTTTTCAATCTTTTTTATGGTCATGTTAAATACTCTTTATCGACTTAACATTTTTGCAATTTTAACTAACTTTTCCTATTTGTGTCTCTCTCTCTTTCTGTATCTCTGTTTTTCTGTGTTCCTGTCTTTCTCTCATTCTCTCTTTCTTTCTCTTTCTTAATCTCTCTTTTTCTTTTTTCCTTTTATTCTCTTTTCCTCTTTTTCTTTTTTCTCTTTTTTCTCTTTTTTCCGTATTATATGTTCCTCTCTTCCCCTTTTATCTTTTTTCCTCTCTCTTTTTCGCTCTTTCTCTCTTTCTCTTTTCCCTTTTCTCTTTTTCATTTTTTTTTTCTCTTTATGTTTTCTTTCTTTCTCTTTCCCTTGCATAAAAAATCTTCTCCTTTTTCTTTTTATTATGAAGGCTTCGTAATTTAATGTTCATTTGAATCTAGCCTCGAAAAAGCTCGATTGAAAGACTCTCTCACAGATTGTAAAGGTAAATAAACAACTCTTAGACTTCAGGGGGGATTCTAGACTGAAAACTACTCTTTACAAACTGGCATACACGATATCTCAAGTTCTACTGAACCGAATTTTTCCAAATTTTGGTATCAACATTCTTTATACATCTTTCTATGGACCAATAACAAATTATTCTCAATCGTCAATGGGATTGTTTTGAGCAACCAGAAGGACTGAAACTGTATACGCCAGGGCACCGAATTTTTGGACCCTTCCCACTTCATACGCCTGTAGCTTTTTTAAACTTTTGAATATTTTTTTATAGTTTTGTTATTCTTGTATTTTGTATTTTGTATTTTGTCCAAAGATAAAAAATTATAGCGGGTTGTGTCCAAGACACGACCACATTGTTGACGTAGAACTACGCTGTTTTGTTAATAATTTCGGATGTTATTTTAGAATGCTGCGTGGTCGCCCTGAAATGGTTTTTTTCTATTGTAGAATCAGTTGACGATAATTGATTGATGATTCATTCTAGCTCTTCTTGGTGACTATAGAATCGAAATAAACTCTGTTTGTTAATCTCAATAACCTCGAAAAGAGTTGTAATACTTCATTATGATCAAGATTAGCGCAAATGCCATCCTTGTTGAAGTCAGTTTTGCGTTTGGCACGCGAACTCAAATAACTCACAAGCACGGATTGATTGGTCAACAAACTTCAATCTAATAAAATCTCTATCAACGTTTAACCTTCTGGGCCAGGCTTCTTGTCAAATCTTTGGGGAGAATAGAATGAAACTATCCAATTTCATCTTCAAGATCATTCCTAGATCATCCCTCCATTGATTCTGCCAACTGATAAATGCCTATTATCGGCAAATCGAGAATAATTCATAATACGCATCTTATCAGCTAACGCCGAATTGTAAGCAAAAAGATTACTCGTTGCGTTGTGGGGAAAATCGAGTGACAAGTAAAATCGAAATAATATACACATTTGAATCGTCAAATTGATAACTTTTTCACTATATTCACTGTCCATGTCTTAAGCAAAAAAAATGCTGGATAAATTTCCTGTTTAATGGCATAAAACACAAAATATGTCGCAATGATGGTTTTAAGTGATATGCGTTTGAAAACTCTTAATGAATCTTTACATTTTTCGTAGAGTTACCCCCCTATATAGAAATCAAAGACATAGTCCTATGTCAAAAAAATCCTTGCAGAAAGCTACCTGCATAAAACCAATGCGTATGTATGTATGAAAATATTCTAAAGACGTTCTAGGTGAACATTGAAAATAATGTCTAAATAATTTGAAAAGAAAATCCAAGAAGCCCGTCTAAAGGCAGGGTTGGGCTGTAGAGGGTTAAATAGATAAAAGATGTCTGAACTTAGCTTATTCGTTCCATTCAATACTCTGAAAGTTTGATAAAAATCGGATGAACGACTTAACTTTTATTTGTGACGCAACTTTTTGTGGACACGCATCGTTCCTTTTTTTTTTAAATTCAGACCAACGATCGTAAATCCAGACAAAAGAAAAAAAATCGGAGATAATTCTAGCACTCGAATAAAAATTCAAATTATCGGAAAATCGGAGGTACAAAACATACGATGAAACCAAAAAAACAAAAAACCAGACAAACGAATAAAAAACAGGACACATGAATAAAACCCGGTTAAACGGGAAAATAAACCGAACTAACGGAAAAACTCTGGAGAAACGAAAAACAAATAAACGAAAAGAACATGACAAAAAATCCAAAAAAAAAAAACCAATGACGAACACACGGAAAAATCTAGACAAATGTTTAAACAAAATTCGATCAAACTGGAAAAAATCTGTACAAACGAAAAGAATTTAGGAAAAATAAAACGAAAAATAAAATTCAAACAGAAAACAAATCGCCCAATTAAAAAAATCCACACAAACTAACGAGTAAAAAAAAAATCCAGACAAACGAAAAAAACCAGTACAAAAAAAAAAATCAGACAAGCAAATGAAAAACCGGACGCGTAAAAAAATCAACCAAATTTTAAAAAAATAATAAACCATAAAAAAATAAAAGCAAACGAGAAAAAAAAATCGGACAAACGAAAGACCAATCCGGAAAAAAATTGGACGTGAATTTCCGGATTTTATAATCCGGAAACATGAAAACCATCAGGATAAACGAAAAAAAAAATCCGAACGCATGAAAAAATCCAGAAAGATTAATAAAAAAAAAACAAGAGAAAAAAACCAAAAACTCTAACAAACAACAAAAAAAAAATCAGAAACACAAAAAAAATGACACTCCGGAAAAAATCCGAACAAATGAAAAAAAAATAAACTAACGAATAAAACACACGCGCCCTCGAAAATAGTCGAAAAAGCAAAACAAACAAAATTTTACACATGACGTCCATCCGGACATGCGAAAAAATATTCCGAAAGCATGAAAAATAATCTACTAAATGACAAAAAAAAAACGAACAAACAAAAATAAAGTCCAGAAATATCAGGAAAAAAATCTGAAGAGACGAGAAAAATTCTGAGAAGTTAAGAATATGAAACAAAACGAATGGAAAAGCGGATTCGTGAGAAAAATAATTCGGCCAGATGAAAAAGAATTCGGACAAACAACAAAAAAAAAACTGAATAGACAAGACAAACATCCGGACAAACGATAAAAAAAATCAGGAGAAACTAACAACAACAGTGAAACGAGAAAAATCCGGACAGATGAAAAAAATCGGAAAAAACGAATAATGAAATAAAGAAAAAACAAAAAAAAACGGAAAAGTAGAAATAAAAATCCGAGCACACGAGAAGAAACTTGACGAACAAAAAAAAAAGCCGGACAAAAAAATCCGAAGAAGCGAAAAAATACAGACCTTCGGACTAAAAAATTAAACGGCGAAAAAAAATTCGGTCAAATGAAAAAAAAATCCGGCCAACAACAACAAAAAAATCCGAACAGATGAGAAGAAAACCCGGACCAGCGGTGAAAGAATCCAGTGAAACGATAAAAACGGTGAAATGAAAAAAACTCCGGACAGATAAACAATACTGTCAAACGAATAAAAAATCGAACCGGTAAAAAACATCGGTCAAATAAAAAAAAAAGAAACCGAAGGAAAAAAAATACCTGAACAAACGAAGAAACAAAACACACAAAACAAAAACATACCGAAAAAAAACCAAAAAAGAAGACTTGTACAATTTTTTTCCAAATGTACGGATATGCAACAAATTGTGCAAGAAAACAAAATTCGGACGCACAAAAAAGCTAAAATTCTAAAGAACACACGAAAAACTTGGACACCCGTGAAAACATTTAAAAAAATCATCATCAACTTTTGACTGTAGCATGCGAGCGGAAACTGTGGGGAGAGGAATTAATGCCATTTAAGCTCCACCCGATGGTAACGATTAATAGCATGAACCAAAGCCTAAAAGTAGAGCACTTTCAATTTCTATTCCTTTCTATTCCTCTTCTGTTACCTCCCTCTTTGTTTATATTTACTATCGCGGCTGCATAATTTGAACCACCAAAAAACAATCGTCCATCATAACACCAAAATATTAGGTGATTGTTGTATCGCGATAGGGCCAATGCACACGTGAACAGATACAAATGGGGTTTCAGCGTAGCGAAGATGTGCTATTTGTACATACGGGTTATGAAGCACGCACGTGTGCACACGAAGCCATATATCGATGGCTTGAAGCAACTAAATATACACATATTTATCCCCGCTTTGCGCTCTTCTCAACAGAAGCCCTTTTTATTAATATTTCCGGTCTCGATTAGGTTAGCTGTCAACCTCGGTGGAGATAGTTTTACTACTGTCATGCAAAATCAATTCACATAAAAAATTCCTGAACGATTATTTTCCTGTTCCTGTTGATGGCGTCAGTTTGATATAATGATTGCAATGACAGAGATATCAGTGAGTACATTATTGGTATGCTAATCGTCATAACCCGTTCGAGGCAAAATTAATTATTAACGTTAACTTTATTTCATGACTAGCGGCCCAATTCTATGTTTTAATAAGTTTACCGCAAAGTCATTGGAATAGCTTTGCTGTTGCACTCAAACAGACTCTCGCAACTTATTTTCTTTTCTTTTATTCAATGTTTCTTTTTTAGTCCAAATATCTCTATGTCTCGAACATCTACTCTTTCTCTGCGATCAATTGTTGCTCTTCCAATTTTGACTTTGAATTTCAACTCTCTACTCTTCATTTCCTACTATCTACTCTATACTTTGTTCTCTCTTCTCTCTACTCTCTGCTTTTTATTTTAAACTTTCCACTTTCTCTCCACTCTCACTACTCTCTACTCTCTACTCTTTCTACTCTCTACTTTCTCTAATCTCTTTACTCTCTACTCTCTCTATTATCTACTCTCTACTCTCTACTCTCTCTACTCTCTCTACTCTATCTACTCTATCTACTCTATCTACTGTCTACTCTATCTACTTTCTACTCTCTCTACTCTCTCTATTCTCCTTACTCTCTACTCTCTCTACTCTCTCTACTCTCCCTACTCTCTATTATCTCTACTCTCTACTCTGTACCGTCTCTACTCTCTACTCTCTCTACTCTTCACTCTCTCTACTCTCTACTCTCTCCACTCTCTACTTTCTACTATCTCTACTCTCTACTCTCTCTACTCTCTACTCTCTACTCTCTCTATTCTCTACTATCTCTACTATCTCTACTCTCTACTCTGTACTCTCTCTACTCTCTACTTTCTACTCTCTCTACTCTCTACTCTCTACACTCTCTACTCTCTACTCTCTACTATCTCTACTCTCTACTCTCTACTCTGTACTCTCTCTACTCTCTCTACTCTCTACTTTCTACTCTCTCTACTTTCTACTCTTCCTACTCTCTACTCTCTACTCTCTCTATTCTCTACTATCTCTACTCTCTACTCAGTACTCTCTCTACTCTCTCTCTACTCTCTACTCTCTACTCTCTACTCTCTACTCTCTACTCTCTACTCTCTACTCCCTTTTTTTAGACTTATCTCACTTCTTAACTAGGCGAACCTAGCCAGAATTTTCACCTGCCCCCGGGCTTCTGAATGCCAAAGGGGGACTAGGCTCTGCGGAATGCACGTATCTGCATGCTCGTGCTGTTTCAGTCCTGACCGAGAAATTGTCGGACAATCGCGCAGGTGCTAAGGATGACCGACTTTTGGATGCCGGCCAATTCCTTCTCCATATTCAACACCTTTAGCGCTTCCAGAAGTGTCTTCGGGACAATTCCAGTTCCAGAGAGAACGACTGGAACAATTCTTGGGACCTCCCTTAGCCCCCACAGTTCCTTGAGCTCCACGGCCAATGGTCGGTACTTGCAGATTTTGCGACCGTGGGTCTCCTCCAGATTCTGGTTCAGTGGAATAGCGACATCGATGATGGTGACTTTGCGGTCGCTCTTGTCGTAAACCATTATATCTGGCCGGTTGTGGTGGATCGAGAGGTCGGTCAGAACAGTGCGATCCCAGTACAGCTTGAAACGGTCATTTTCCAGGACAGGTGCAGGCAGGTACCGGTAGTTTGGTACGTTGTCTTCCAGTAGAGCACATTGGAGCGCCAGTTGTCGATGAACAATACGGGCCACGTTGTTGTGGCGCTCGGTATAGGCTGCGTTGGCCAAAACGGGACAGCCTCCCATAATGTGCTCTATGTTTTCACCTGGTTGATGGCACATCCGGCAAATGTCATCAACGTCTTGATGCCAGACGTACCGCCTGCAGTTTCTCGTCGGCATTATCCTGTCCTGGATGGCTATCATGTCGGCTTCTACTACTGAAGAGTTCACCACGCGTTAGCCACAGATTAGATGCGGCCTTGTCGACGTGTGGCCGGTCCAGTTGATGGGGGTGGGCACCATGCACTGCCTTCTGCTTCCAAGCTGCAATCTTCTCCTCCACTGTCTGCAGATTGCAGTTTAGTTGGTACTCCGCTTGCGCCAAGTGCAGAGCGCTGTATCCTCTGTCGGCGACGCAGACAGCCCGGTATAGCGCGTTTTGGTTGGCGCGTTCTGCGAAGTACTCGCGCAGTTGTCGTACCTGGGCAACACACAGTGCAGAAATGTCGACGATTCCAAGTCCCCCTTCTTTGCGTGGTAGTGAAACTCTCTCCAGTGCCGATTGAGGATGGTGCATTCCGGCCTCTTTGAATGCTTTCCTCATCCTCCTCTCAAGGTCCTCTAGGTCAGTTTTGCTCCATTTGACTACACCAAAACTGAAGGTCAGCAGGGGAACCGCGAATGTGTTGATCGCGCGTACCTTGTTCCCCGCGTTGAGGAAAGTCCTCAGGACGCAGTTCACTCGACTCAAGAACTTGTCTCGCAGCTCCGTCTTGATGTCGGAGTGGCGAATCCCGGTGAGCTGTCGGAATCCAAGATATTTATAGGATTCGCCACGAACCATGTCTCTTATAAACTCGCCGTCATAGACCTCGTAGCCTCCGGATTCGGTAAGTTGTCCTTTCAGCAGGTGGTCACAGCGACACTTGTCGAGGCCGAACTCCATACAGATGTCCCTGCTTATGTCTTCGACAACCCGGATAGCTACACCTAGACGCTGACGTGAATCAGCGTAGACCTTGAGATCGTCCATGTAAAAGGTATGGGTCACTTCTTCGTGGGCGCCGTCGCCATACCTTATTTTATAGCCATGACCGTTTCTATTGAGCGTCCTACTGAGGGGGTTCAGTGCCAGACAAAACCAAAGCGGGCTGAAAGAGTCGCCTTGGAATATCCCCCTCTTTATCTGCAGCGTTCTAGACTGCAACACATTTTCCCCATCACAGAGACGTGCTCCACTGCCTCATCGCATGCTGCAGGAACCTAACGACGACGGGATCAATTTTGTAGAGCTCCAATACCCGGACGAGAAACGAGTGAGGTATGGAGTCATAAGCCTTCCTGTAATCGATATAGGCCATGCTTAGGTTCCGCTGGTTATAAACCGCCTGGCCGACTATGGTTGCGTCGATGATGGCCTGGTCTTTGCAGCCATGCGTATTTTTTCTGCATCCTTTCTGCTCTTCTGCGATGATATGGTGTTGTTCGCAGTGGGCAGAAACTTTGGCGGTTATGATGCTGCTTAATATCTTGTACAGACTCGATAGGCACGTTATCGGCCTGTACTTTGATGGGTTCAATGTGTTGCTGTCTTTCGGGAGGAGGAATGTGACGCCACGGGTGGCGAATTCAGGGAGGTTGTGTGGGTCACGTAGCACCTTGTTGAAGCACTCAGCTATCTTTTGATGTGCGACGGTCAGCTTCTTGTGCCAGAAGTTCTGAACACCATCGGGGCCCGGTGCTGCCCAGTTCCTCAGGTACCGCGAGGCTTCGCGGACATCGTTCTCTTCGACGATGATAGCTGGCATCTCTCCAATTTCACCACAACTCTCCTCCTCCCGTCTTAACCACATTTGCCCGTCGCGATGTTGTACTGGGGTCTCCCAAATACCAGCCCAGAAGTTCGTCACATCGCTAATATCTGGCAAACCTTCGCGGTAGTCGGGCTTCTCGTCGCTAATGTGGTCGTAGAACGCTTTTTCGTTATCTCTGAACATCCGATTTTGTTCCTGGCGCTTTGCAGAGTCAGAGTAACGTTTCAGCCGTTTAGTTAGGACGCTCAATTGCTGTACCAGTGTGTCGAGTTTTTCCGTCAGCTGGTGAGCTCCCAGCTGGCGAAGTTCAGTAGGCCGCACGATCACAGCAACTTGGCGACATAATTTCGCCGATCTGCTGCCTCTTTTGTACGCCATCAGTCTTCCAATTGCGGCGCGCTTGTTTAGGATCCGTTGCTCCAATCTCCTTCGCCATGGAGGCTCACGCCTTTCACGGAGATGTTGGAGCAGTCCGCCTCTTGGCCTAATACGGTATCCTAAACTTTTGGCGGTCGCCACAGCAGCACAGTAAACTTTCAGTTGCAGCTCCTCCATGTTCTCAGCATCAACCAAGTGCAGCGGAAGAACGTGCTCGTTCATGAGCTTTACTGCACTTGTCAGCCTGCGGGAATGCTGCAACTTCGGGATCCTGGGGCGCGACAATGGGTCTGTGTCGCGGAACTGTGAGATCGCCTCGTCGTAGTGGAAGACCAGATCGCGTAGTAGTTGTTGATCTGGCTGTGGGTCTTCCGGCTCAGGGGGTTGTTGTACTGTGGCCTCCACTGGTGCTGATTCGCGTGCCCCACTCGCGAATGAATTGCTCAGCCGTACTGAACTTCGTCTCGACACATCGCTTGCTCTGTTGTTCCTGGAGCTTATTTCTCTCTGCACCTGCTGCTTGATCTCGTCGATTTGCGTTTGGGAGAGCATGTTGTTGCGTACTATCGCTCTACGCCTCGCGTTCATCGCGTTCTGATCAAGCCTCCCGACGAACTCTGGATACGCTTCCTCGAACATTGTTAGTATTCGAGGGCGACCGCTCATGTCCGTCTCCAAAGCAGTGCAGATGTAATAGGCGCGGATCACGAATTCATTCATTTCGTGTGTCCACATGATCCGGCGCCTAGTGGTACCCACAAGTGTGGACGACTGTCGTCTGGCAGTCGCAACACGTCTCGTAGGCGCAGCGTTTCTTGGGTGATGTCGATGGCTGCTGTTTCCGTGTGGCGGTAGCTCTTCGGGTTGAACCCGGCTGGTGGCCCGCTCTTGCACATCGCCCTCCAGCCGCTGGCCGCTCGCTCTTACGCCCGTTCCAGGACCAGCTCCAGTTCGGGGACCCTCCTCGGGTGATCGCATTCTAATTACTCTTCGTGAACGTAGCTCCATTTTCTGGGTGTATCTCCTTTGCCCGGGAGACAGCGGGTTGGCAAGGCCTCCATGACCCGGGAGGCCTTCCCCGGGAGAGATATAGCGCTCTGACTCGCTCGCATCCCCTCACTTAGCCACTTTCGACACCCGTTCTCGGAGCCAAGACCAGGTGTGTGTTTCCAGTTCACGCCCGATCTAAAAATGTCGTCATATGATCTTCGTGGAGGCGTGAGATAGGAACATTTGAGACCAACAGGCAGGCTTCTACCCTATGTTGATCCCCATTTGAGAACCTTTTTAATCTGCGCCAGGAGCGCTGTATTTTTTTCTCTGAATGAAATATGATCTTACATGAAACCTGTGTATTGTCCAAACAGAAAATCTGAAAAATTGCAATTGACGTTTAGTTCGCATTAAATTATTACATATACTTTTGTCGGCCGATAAACATATTTTCACATACAGTTTGCGACTTTTGAAGAAGGACTAAATTTCAAAATTATAAATTCCATACGTACACTATCCAATCCAACGATATCAATGAATAGCTGTCTATTGATGTTGGGTTGCAGCTAACATTCTATGTTGTTCTTAATACCGCTGAACGAAAGAGCGAAAGAACGGTTCAAAAGAACTGATTCACTTAGATGAACGGTTAGTGACTGAACCGTTCATCAAAGTGAACTGTTTTTCCCATCTCTAACTCTCTCTACTCTCTACTGTCTCTACTCTCTCCTCTCTCCTTTCTATTCTCTCCTTTCCACTCTCTCTACTCTCTACTCGCTGCTCTAAAAAAACGCACACACAAACACATACACGCACATGCACGCACAAATGAACACATGTACACACGCAGACGCGCACAGTCTCACACACAAAAAAACGCATCGCAGCTGCTGACTGCTCACTCTCTCACACTGTTTTTGATTACATCAACCAATCAACTAACCAAAACACACACTCCCGCAAACGCACACGCACACGTACATGCAAACACACACACACACGCACACACAAACACATACACGCAAATGTACACGCAAACGAACACACGCAGACGCACACACTCTCTCACACAAAAAACGCATCGCAGCTGCTCACTGCTCACTCTCTCACTATGTTTGTGTTTACGTCAAGAATACGAACATTTACGACTGTTCACGACGACCGCGCTTTATTTTTTAGCGATTTTATTTATAGTAAGAAACCGTGACCTGTTTTCTTATTTGGCACCCTCAATAAAAGACGTAGTTCTACGTCAAAAAAACAAAAATCACACAAAAATTAACACTAGAATATCACCTTAAGCAAGGCTGAGCGATCGGGACTAGAATAAAAATGTGCTGATCAAATCTACAGAATAATTTGTATTTATACTGATTTTTTAGACTTTTTGAAACCAAGAATCAGATTACAGATTTTCGGGATTTCATACAGATTACAGATTTTCGGGATTTCATACAGAATTTACAGATTTTGAAGGATAAGGTTCCCATTTTATACAACAATTATTTTTATTCCATGAATTTCAATAATTTTTTTCCGATCACTTCACGAAAATTTTCCGTTTCGAGAGTTTATTTTCTTGATGAATTTACGAGATGTCAATATATATATTGCAATCGATTTGAACACTCCCTAATCATCTAATGCTGTATAGATAATTATAAAATTGCCAAATGTTTTTTAAATGGCGTTACAGTGAGAACTTCTAATTTTCCAAACATTTGTTCAGATTGCCATTGTCCATGTTAGGAACAGGCATTGCGGTCTACACAAATGGGGCAGCCAACCAGGTTAGGGATTCTAACAATCCGAACATTGGAAACAATTCCTTTGGAGAAAATTGAAAATTCGGACTTTTCAATCATAATTGATGAGTCTACCAAACTGAGAATCTTAAACATTTTAGCTATTGTCGTTTGAAGTTTTGATAAAAATAAGTTTCAGTTACATTCTATAGATCTATCGAGTTGCATTGAGTTCAACTCAATTCAGTAAATAGTAGAGCTCAAATCATTGAATAATCTGAATTTATCTGCAACAAGTTTGCTCTCACTGGAATCCGTCGTTGAACGCAGTCTGCGGATGTTCAACGAACTGAACCTGTTCTTTAATTTTCATGTTAAATACGAAACCAAACAGCGAATCGAATTTTACATCATTTGCACGACTCGATGAGCAAATCTATTTTACTTATTTTGAACTACGTTTGGCTATTGAATTTACTCAGATCAACTAGAAAACCAGATCTCTTTATCATACTCTTTGGATAATATATGCCCAGAA
Source organism: Toxorhynchites rutilus septentrionalis (assembly GCF_029784135.1). NCBI lineage: Eukaryota > Metazoa > Arthropoda > Insecta > Diptera > Culicidae > Toxorhynchites > Toxorhynchites rutilus. The sequence continues at coordinate 105,395 of NW_026599839.1, forward strand.
CAATACATCAAATCTAAGGACGCAGGATTATACTTTGGAAATTTCGAGCAGAATCTATAGAACCCACAAAATCTTCGTTGGAGTTGAAGCTGTTGAAACTGGTATTGAACTGAATAAGAGTAGACAAATAACTACTGCTGAAATGAACTGGTTAACGGTTGGACAATAAAAGTTCAAAAAATGTTAATATAAATGAGAACATACCGAATTAATTTATGAAGTATAAAAATTTCTATCATAACCTGTCCTTATCCTGAACACATGGCTTCATGCCAATTTAATGTCCCCTTTTCATTCGTTCGCAGTTATCCAGTTATTACCTGCCTTACATTTTTGAGTTTGCTCTCAGCCATTCCATGCCAAACCGAAATAGTGGTTCTCAGATTTTCGTCGAAATTGGTAGTTTTGTTTTTTATCGCAAATTATGAGACCCGTATTTTTTTATTTTTTTTTTAGGGTGACCATTTCCATATTAGGGTGGTCAAAAAAAAAGTCCTTTTTGGCAAAAATGCGATTTATATAGTGCCTATAGTGCCTTTGTTCCCTAAACTATGAAAACAAAAACAATGATAATGAGAGCAGAATTCAAATTTCCGGCCGGTATAGTGTTTTTTCAAAAAAGATCAGGTGATTGGCTTTAATTTGATATGTCGATCATCTGAATCGGTCTTGTAGTTCAAAAGTTATGAGTTTTCGAAAAAAGTCATTTGTGACAAAAATGCGAAAAAATGTTTTTTTGGACCACCCTAAAATGGAAATGGTCACCCTAACAGAAAACTAAAAAAAAATGGGTCTCATAATTTGCGATAAAGAACAAAACTACCTCTATTGACGAAAATCTGAGAACCACTATATCGGTTTGGCATGGAATGGCTGCTCTAGAATATGTTATAATAAGAGTATTTACTTTGCGCAATGCAAATTATCATGAAAAATTCAACTGTATAAACTTTCATTACACCTCAATGAAGAATTGTGCTTTACTACAATGTATATGTTTACTAGCGCTACATGGTTACCTTCAACATCGTATAATAACTATGCCGAACGGTAATAATAAGGTTCAAATTATGGCTAAAACTTAGACTTATAAATACAATACAGATATCCATACAGATTTTCTGGAAAAGAACTAGAATAAAAAAGATTTTTTCAGGTCGAAAACACAGATTCAACCCTGGTGTCAAAAATGTCAAAAATGACATCTTGTCTTAACATCATGTCGCAGCAAATGACCGCGTCATATTATCTTTTCGTTTTGGTATGGGGATACGTCTGGTTTCGCAATTATATTAATATATAAAAACTGTGCCTCGCCGCTCCGTTGAGTTCTGAGAGCATCAATCATCAATTTTCAATTATTCAATTGTTTGTTGCAAAAAAAAAAAAAAAAATCAGCGTACAAATATTTTCAATTTCTAAACAACATGCCATAAGGGGGAGAACAACAGTTAGAATAGATTCTGACGAAAAAGTGATTCGAAGTAACACAGGAATTTACACGAAGACTGAATTTCACTTGAAACTGAACATAGAATAAAGAGAATATTGTTTTTTAATAAAACAACATTATTTCGATGCGTTCAAAGTGGGAACTGTATTTAAG